>NW_028301536.1:8982500-8987500 GCF_042242905.1 Orbicella faveolata | reverse complement strand
TATGTCAGCCACGGAATGTGTTGACGTTGCAGCTTTCACTTTCACTACATGACAAATAAGATAGTGTTTACTTTGCAAGTTTATTTCACCAGAAGCGACGGTCATTAATTTATTTGTAATTTTGCAAGTATTTCTTGTGGTTTTAGGCAAATGAAGTAAATTCTTTGGCTGTTTCATTGCAGCGAGTTCATAGATTGGAAGGAAAATTAACTATTTGCAAGCCAAGCAAAGAACTTGTCTCAACATGCAAGGATTACGTCATTGGTAGGGAAATAACCACCGTACTAAAGATAGCCGTGGATAATGCAATTCTTGAACTATGTTTCTAAGAAAGAAAGCTGTTGTTAATAGTGTTCATATCTTCATGCCCATACATATCCCGAAGAAAGTTCCAGATTAAGACTATTACTTCATCGCACATTTCACAACGGCTACGACTGATGGTGCAATAATACAGTTTGTGTTGACCAAGTGAGGTGGTGTCTACAGTAATGAATCATCAAAGAATTCTTTGGAATGTGTACTGCCTTGTGACTGTAGTGCTAAGAAAACAGTTAAATTTTAAAAGCGCGGTTATAAGATCTAACAGATCTTCTTGTTTTGCTATGTAGTCCACTAGAAATATAATCTTTAACTCTAAAAATCAAATATGAGCAGAAAATTCAATGACAGAGAGGCAAGGATGGAAAAGCACTGCACACATTTGATGTTTACCATTGAAGTAGTTGCATACGAGTTCTAGATACACTTGCCCCTCTGCATTTCAACCAACACTTCAACTCATCGTTTTTTAACTGTTCAGCTTTCCTTCCCTTTAAAGATGCCCCAGGAACATCGTTCTCTGTTAAGATTGTTCAAAAAGGCTTCTTGTTGTTCGACTTATTGACATCTTTACAGTCATCTTTGCATGCTTCGTTTGCCGCCATTGTTCTTAAACTTCCCGGGAGTTTGACTACAACTACCAGAATGCAGTGTGTACATGACGTCATCATGCAAATGTGCTATAGTGCACTCTGCACTAAAAATAAGACTGTTCACAGCCCTCTATTTTCTCATGTTTATTTGATCATTGAACGCGTGGATAAAATCAGGAGACACTCCACTGGGTAGGGGGTGGGAACTAAGATAATTAGAGGGGCTGTAGGCATCTTTGGAAAAAAATGAATTTCCTGTTTCTCCAAAAATGGTAAATTCCCATTGTTTGAAAGGTGTCATCACCTTGACAACGGACAATTATGATTACATCCAGGTGTGTTTTGTGGCTTGCGCAGTTGTCATGACTGACATGTGCCATGATTTGTAATGGAGTGGTTGTTTTTAAAATAGAATCCTGTTGAGAGAAATTTCAACATTTCTTTGCTTTAAGGCTAAACAGAAAGAGGCTGCTGTTCTGTTGAAAGATGTTGCTGTAATTTTGCCAACTGGCTTGGGGGAAAGTCTGATGTGCTAACTCTGAGCAAAGGCAAAATAAATGCAAATGGTGCGAATGTTGTTGTTCTCATTGTTTCACCACTCAAAAATATCATGGAAGAACAAATAGAAGACAATGACAATGTGCTTCTACCCATGGAAGAAGCAAAATACAAGCTTGTTTTCGGAAAACAGCGGAAGACTTTATGTATGCAAAATTCCAAAACATGTTATAGAACAAAGATTCTCCGCTAAACAGTTGTGACCTTCCACGGGAAAATGTACACCAACGCTTTAACATTTAATGGCTCAAAGAGTTTGTAAATCATTAGAAAACTGTTAAAAGGGCTTGAGAAATAGTTAGAAGCGTTGGAATAATTGTTAGAATTACTTGCCCTCCCGCTAGACCCCTTAGAGAAACAGTTAAAAATGTTTATTCAGGTCGTTCGATCCGTTAAGAAAAGTCGTTTGAACTTTCCTTCTAAAACGTTCAAAGCGTTAGGAAAAGTCGTTAGAATTTACTTCCAAAATGTTTGAAACGCTAAATCCGTTTGCATTTCCTTCGAAGGTGTTTTGAACGGTTACGATAATTTATCAATGCAAAGTGATCACTCTGTATTAGTTTAACTGAAACGTTTCTTTAGATGATTCATGCATCTTCAACGTACAACTTCTCCTGAGGAGAGATTTATTCCAACATGAAAGCAAGCAAGCTGTACAATTTAGCTAGAGCGCAAAATTGTTTTCATAAGCTCACTGAAACCCAAACAGCTACCTGGTTATTAATTTTACTTGAACTTGCCTGTGAACCAAATAAACTGATTTCATGCAGCCTGTCCTGGTCCACGTAGATCTGTTGAACATGGCGAAAGATGTCGGACATAAACAAGTTACCATTGTTAAACAGTAAAATTCTTGAGTTTTGTATCCTCAATCAACACACCGGTAAGCTTTACAATAATTCCTCGCATTTTCTTTTTTTTTGGCATCCAAAAGTACCATGAAAGTATAAAAATTTTTGACTTCGAGCGAACACACATAAAACCACTCAACCCCAGGGCTCTCCGCATGATGTGTCATTATAGCAACCATTGCTTGTAGCTTGTTTTATCTTACAAGAAACTTGAAAAGCTCAAACATGATGTCGGAAGAAGAAGAATTTGGTATTGAACGCTGAGAAAGGGAAACGCAATTGGTTGAAAAAGTTAAAGAATTTCTCAAAGATGGCTGCAAATGTTCCTGAGGTCCAAAGGATGGTCCCTGCTCATCACAATTCACGGAGGAAGCTGTTATGTCACACTTGAAAAGCTGCCTCGAACTTTCGACCAGGGAACTTGACCTAGTTATCCTGGCAAACAATCAAGCTGTCACCCACGTCGAAAATGTTGGAGAGAAAAGGAGCAGAAGTCCTCGCTGTAATATCTTATTTCAATCTAAGTTTATTTACTGTGAAATGTTCCTTACCCTCTATGGTTTAAGCTACTCTCACTTTCGCCGGCTGAAGGAACATTACAAAAACAATGGCCTTTTGTCCAGAACACAAGGAAACACCAAGCGACTGCCTCTGAACACTCTCCTCATGCTATGGTGGAAGATGTGAAAGTTTTTCTTACATACTATCTAGAAGAGAACGCAATTTTGCTTCCTGGAGGGATTTCCAGGTACAAAGATGAGGACATTAAACTTCTATCTTGTCATGAAACAAAAATGGGTGTCTGGAGTGTTTTTGAAACCGCATGCAAAGCAGCTGGGAAGTAAGCAGTGTGCCACTCAAAGTTTGTTGAACTGTGGGGGCAGTTTTATCCAAATGTCGTGGTTGCGAAACCAATGAACCATCTTTGCGCAACTTGCCAGCAGAACACCATGAAACTGCTTCGAGCGGCAAATCTTCCTGATCATGAAAAATCAGATTATGTGCGAAAGCAACAGGAACATTTAAACCTTGTGTTAGCTGAGAGGAACGTGTACAGGGAAGCATGCAAGGAGGTGGAACACAATTTTAAAACCATCGAGGACACAATTGACTTACGTGAACCCCATGCACCATGTTCACTTATGCAGACAATACATTACTCCTTTGATTATGCACAACAAGTGCATAGTTATACCAAGCAATCTGATGCAGCCTGGCCCTATTTATTTTAAAGTGCCCCATAAATGTGGAATTTTTGGAGTGATCTATGAGGCCATCCCAAGGCAAGTCAACTATCTGATCAATGAAGCCGCATGTGTTGGCAAAGGCGCCAACTCAGCGATTAGCTACGTTTACCATCACTTTGCAAACCACGGTCTTGGAGAGATATGCACACATCTTCATGCAGACAATTGTTCCGAAGAATAAAAATAACTTCTTTATGTGGTACTTTGCACGGAGAGTAATTACAGAACTTCACCAAAATATCACCTACTCGTTTTTAATTGCTGGACATACAAAGTTTGTGCCTGATCGCTGCCTCGGGACGATCAAGAAATGCTACAAGGTTAACTTTATTTCCTCAATTTATGAGCTTGCTGTAATGGTCGAAACATTGAGTGACATTGGGGTGAACAAAGCCCAACAAGTAGGAACTCACGACAACAGGATCATTGTGCCAGTGTATGACTGGGCATCATTTCTCGCATGATACTTCAACAGACTCCCAAATATTAAGAAGTATCATCACTTCTGCTTCTTGAAGGATGAACTTGGAAAGATCTATTTTAAAGAAAGCAGTTCTTCCCGTGGACAGTCTTTCATGCTACTGACAGATCCGTCGATTGTCCCACAGCAAGGCATCCTTCCCAGTCAGATTAAACCAGAAGGCTTAAGTGTTGAGAGGAAAAGATACTTGTTCAATGAAATCAGGCAATTTTGTAAAAGTGGAACAGAAGATCTAGTGGCCCCGGCGCCAGTCTGAAAGACAGTATTTTTTCTTGTAAATCGAACTAGACAGTGTAGACAGTGTAAATTTTCATTTACAAACTTGTACCGAAGGTAGATAATTAGCTTTTACAGGAGTTGCTTTGTTGCTGAAGTGCAAGCAATCTTTAAAAGAGTACTACAAATTTCATGACACAGGCAAAACAATTCTTGATGAAAATATACTCAGAGGGAAGTAGTTAGAAGAGCAAAACAATAGCAATCCCTAACTGGCATAACCGGCCTTTTTCTCTGATTTTTTTTTTCTGAAAAAGCATAACACCTCTTTATACAACGAAAACAAGATGTGAAAGAAAAAGCTAGCACAGAAAAACTCGCTACACACGTCGCACAACCCTTTTTGAAATATGCTTGGAAAAAAGTTTTGCTACAGCAAAGCATTTGTCGGAAACTAATAATGATTTTTCGGAGTATGGCAACAATAGCAGGTGGCGGCCCCTGTTAATTGCAAAAGACAATAGTGGTTTTAATTGCGTTGTGGCAAACTCAAAACTTCGTATCCACTGCGTGTAGCATAACAAAAAACTGCGTAGTATACTGCTAGTGTGAAAAAACAACAAAGAAACTTGTCTTTCGCGTGTTCGGCATACAATTCAAAAAGAAAATTGCAATGCATTCATTAATAAAACATACGAGCGTGTTCTTTTCACAAAGCTCTAAATATTATGGC
>NW_028301536.1:8970000-8977500 GCF_042242905.1 Orbicella faveolata | reverse complement strand
GTTTAATCTGACTTGTAAAGAGTAACTTTTCAGTAAATTTGCAGTGTTGCTAAGCTACTTGTAAACCATAACAATAAAGTATTATATGCATCATATCTGTCTCATTTGTGATCACATCGTTGTCGATAAGGCTACCCCTTTTGTTTACATCCAACCAAAACCAGATTGCCTTCAAAACACCGACAAAAGTCCCATGAACAGAGAAACTGCATCGATTTGAAACAAAATTATCGTATTTATTCACTTATAAGACGCACTCGGTTATAAGACGCACCCTCAACTTTTGGAGACGATTGTGACAAGTAAGCAAAATGAAAATTTCACCTAAATACCCTGCTATAAGGTGCAACCGGAATTACGGGCAATTTTGTTGACCACGTTCGTTGTACTTACAACAATTTGCTTCCAAAAGTTACTAATTACGGTGCTTTCATTCTTAACAACATAAGCGAAAAAGTCACACTTAACAAACAATAGCAAAAAAGTCACACACGGACAATAGCATAAAAGTCTCACTTTTTAATTCACTCAAGTCATCCTTCTCAGGAAACAGTGTTTTAAGTTATGAATACCAATTGATCCGTTTTTACTTTTATAAACAGTACTCATCTGCCAGATCTTTCATTCATCAGTTGCAAAACTCATCTTAATCTTCGAGCATTCGTTCAGTGTACCATAAATTTTCAGTAATTATGCCAAGCACTCGTCGTCATTCCTATGATCTAAACTTTAAGTTGAAGATCGTAGCAGAAGCGGAAGCCGTGAACAACAATCATGAAACTGCTCGCGAATATGGCATATCGGAATCGATGGTCTATAAATGGAGAAACCAACAGCATGTCTTGTTCTCCGGCAAGTTAAAGGTGACTGCCAAACATGCCTCGATGGGTCGCTACCAGCCAAAAGAACCAGAAGTTGATCAGCAGTTGGTTGACTGGTTCAGCGATCAGAGAAGCCAAGGTAAAACTTGTTCACTTAAAATGACATTAATAACTGCACTGTTTACATTCCTCCTACAAGTTGTTTATGTTGGCCTTTGACTGTTAATCGCTAATCGCATTGTGTTTATATTTGCAGGTCTCACAGTAAACAGCATGATGATTCGACTAAAGGCAAAGGAACTCAGCTCAGATAAAGAGTTCAAGGCGTCGCCAGGGTGGTACACGAAATGGAAACGTCACCATGCTATTTCCATGAGAAGTGAAACGACTTTAGCTCAGTGCCTTCCAGCCGACATGGAGGACAAGGTAGTGGAATTTCATCGCTTCATGCTGAGAGCTAGAGAGCGTTGCGGTTACGAGTCCAGCCAAATCCTGAACATGGATGAAACCCCGATGAGATTCGAGTTGCCAGCTACAAGAACAATGGAGTTCACTGGAAACCAAACAGTGCCCATCTTATCCTGCGGAGGCGATAAACAGAGTTTCACGGTCGTCTTCGCAGCAAAGGCGGATGGTGAGAAATTTCCACCAAAGGTAATATTCAAAGGCGTTCGTCAGCTACGAATCGAGGTACCCAGGAGAATGCAGGTTTCTGTAAACAAGAAGGCCTGGATGGACGAAGAAGGTTTGTTCTTTTTCCTTTATCATTTTCGGAGTACATGACAATTTTTTCGAACAATTTGTAGTCAAGTTTATTTCGTGGGAGCGAGGTTAGGAATTTGTTCGATTGTTTCTGACGTCAATCATTTCAACCACATGCTTTTTAGCACGTTCGCTCTTTGCTAAAATCACTTCGGCTTTGTTTACGTTTAATACTCCCTTTGTAACACTCATTAGAAAGTCATGCCTTTAACTGTAGCCTAATCAGAGTTTTTTTTCTAACTTATAGGAACCAAGGAATGGATTCGGAAGAATCTTCAATTTATGCCTGAGCGTCGAGGACTTCTCGTTTGGGATTCCTTCCGCACCCATTTAATGGATGCAGTTAAAGATCTACTTGACAGACGAAATGTTGATGTTGCCGTAATTCCCGGTGGCCTCACTCCAGTTCTCCAGTTCCTGGATAAGTGCATCAAAAGCCATTCAAAGCAAAGGTCCGTGTGCAGTATGAAGCCTGGATGATTAATGCCCCATTTACCTACACGCCTTCCGGAAAGAAGCGAGCGCCCAGTAAAGAGATGGTGTTGCGTTGGATCGATCGCGCATGGAGAGAGATCCCAGTTGATTTGATAACGAGATCGTTCAAGTCCTGTGGCATCAACAATGCTCTCGATGGAACTGAAGATGATGTGGTTTGGGATGAAGAGGAAGAAGCAGAAGACGCAGAAGAGCCGATTGACAACGAGTTTGAGACAGACAGCGAAGCTGAAGACAATGAGTAGCTGAGCTCAGCCGAGCTTTCAATAGCTCTTTTCAGAGCCACCCTGGTTCTTTTTAGAACCAACAAATCAGATAAAGTCAATGATCAACATTGCTTGTCTTTTGTCTATTCATTTACCAGTATTTATTTACATACTCATTTCAGTTTATTATGGAAATTTGGAGAAGTTATATTTTCTTGCGCGAAATAGTCAGTTATAAGATGCACCTGGAGTTTTGAGCAGATTTTGATTGAACAAGCCTATTTTCTCGTAAAAAATGGTGCGCCTTATAAGTGAATAAATACGGTAATTGCCAGGCTCACGGTGACTAACTATGGTGAACTCCACACACCTTGTGGTGTTTACCTTTACAAACTTGACACATTTGAAAACATTTGGAACACGGTTTGATAAGTTCCGCACAAAACACTTCGTAGACCGAGTAGTTTTGAGCTAGAAAAGTCTCCTCTCTCCTTCCTCTCTTCACTATTCTGGGCCTGAAGGATTTACGCAGCGGACCTGGGATCAAACAATTGGTTGCTATGACAATACTATAATTGGGGTGTCCTGGACCACCTTTGCCTGACTGTGTCCTTAAAAGGTTTGTTTAAACAGAAATCTAGAGGCTGCAGTACTGAGATGAGCCCACCAGGAATTAAGGCCAAATCTACGTTCTCCGATTTCAGCGAACGTTTCACTTGCTCCGTCTTGTGTGTTTCAAACAAATCCAACACAAGTAGACTTTTCTTCGCCGACTTATACCTCCAATTCGACAACCCCAAACTTTTTCAATCGAAATTTTCATGATTTCACTGTCCATCCAGCCCTTTTCTTGGACAGCAACTACGATGCCATGTTTGTTTTGGATCTTTGGCATGGTCTTGCGCTTGAAAATGACCAGCGGTTTCAATTTGCACATGCCAAAACGAGTCAGGCAGTTCTTTTCATTTCCTGTGGTTCGAATCTTCACTGTTTTCTTGCCAATTGTGCTGACAGTTCGATTTGATGGCATGTCAAATTGAATTGGACTCTCATCCATGTTTGCCACAAGATGAAGAGGATAGCTGTGGGCTCTTCGCTGCCTGATAACAAACTGGTGAAACTGCACGATTTTCTCTTCGTAGTCGCATGGATGATGCTGGGTGAGCGTGGTTTTCTGTCGCAACGACAAACCATTTCTCTTCGTGAATCTTTGGCACCAGTGGTTGGAAGCCTTAAACTTGCCAGTGGCGATGTCATACTGTGGATGTTTAGAAAGTTCCATCGCTTTTAGCCTGATCATGGCCAGTAAAATTGCCAGTCCGTTGTTTTGCTTTTCTGTGATCCAAGCCATCAGATCTTGCTCAAGGCGAGGCCAAGCTGCTTTCCTTCTACGGTTTGCGCATTGAAGTTGTGGCATTTTCTCTAGGTTTTCCTTGCTTCTTCACCAAAGACGGATATTGCTCTTGGCAATTCCAAACTCTCGCTGGGCTGAACGATTTCCCTGCTGTTCTGCAAATTGTACAACTTTCAACTTCCCCGCTGTGGTGTAACTTTGTCGCTTCATGTTTGCTGCTGCCATGATTGCCCGTAAGTTTACAATGATTGCAATAAAGATGCTTCAAAACAGTTTGTTTTTATCCATCATATTTAAACAGCTGTTATTGGTTAGTTATGTTTTTATTATAACAACAGTCTTGACAACAGCCTATTATTATTATTTGTTCTTTCGTGTGTGCATGCAAATGAGTGTAGCGGTGTAACGATCAACAAACAAATGGTTCCGAGTATAACACGCAGTGCAAATTTCAAACTATAAATTTTGGAAAAAAAGTGCGCATTATACAGTGACGGGCAAATACAGTAATAAACAATATTTATTCTTTTAAAATGTATCGGTGTGTCTTTAATGAGCAACAGTGGCTACATAAAATATGCCATCGAATTTAAGCTCACTAAAATGCCTTGTTGGAACACAGTTAGTGGAGGGGACTGGTTATGAAGACCGGCAAACGTCAAAGAGATAGGTTATTGTTTGAGTTTTTCTAAGTCATGTGACAATGACCGTGCACAGTCAAATTCAAGATGGCGTCGTTTGCGAGCAAACATGTGGTCATTTGACGTGTTTTATACAGAGGTGAAGAAACAACCAATCTCCCATACTACAGTCTCATTATGGATACAGGAAACAGCGGAAACCAAAGCCAAAGCGGTCGCAGCGCGACAGCACATCAATAGTTAAGTTTAGTTTAAGGTTTATGTGTGTAATAAGTGCTAAATTATTTAACCCTCCTTGTTTAACTAAAAATGTGATTGCTCCGGAAACTTCTTACTTTATATGTTACTGTATGTTTTTCTGTAGATTAATAATTTGTTTTAGGGCGATATTATCGGTTTATGTGCACTATATTTTCTTGCACTCTGCTATACCATCGATATCAATTTCGTATTATGACTTCTTCTATAATACCACTTCCCCAATTCAGCTCTAATGACCGATCACTCTCTTAATCTACTTTCTCTCAATGCGAAGGGGCTAAGCAATTTCAGAAAAAGGCGAACAATTTTCACGTTCTGTCGAAAACGAAACTCTGATATAATATTACTCCAAGAAACTCATTCGACATTGTCAACGCAGTTAAAATGGAAAAACGAATGGGGTGCAGAACTTATTTGCTCCCATGGGAGCTCAAACTCTCGAGGTGTTGCAATCTTAATCAAAAAAGGTCTTGATTGTGTTATTCACTCTCAAATTGTAGATACATCGGGGAGGTACATCGTTGTTAAAGCCGCTATCAAAGATAAAATGTATGTTCTTGTAAACATTTATGCACCAAACAAAGACGAAGACATCACTGAATTCCTCAAAAATGTGTTAACTAAGCTGCAAACCGAAAATTTAGATTCAGAAGAAAATATTGTGATTGGAGGTGATTTCAATTGTCCTCTGAATCCTACACTGGACAAAAAAGGTGGCATAATGACGGCTAGGAAATCTGTGATAAATTGCATCAACGATGTCCAAAGTCAACTAGATCTTGTAGATATATGGAGAGTTAAAAACCCGCAAACTAAAAGTTTTACCTGGAGTCAATGATCTCCGCCGATATTCTGTCGCCTTGATTATTGGTTGATTTCTAACAATTTACATGACTGGGTCAAAGCCACAAATATAATCCCCGCCATC
This sequence comes from Orbicella faveolata, assembly GCF_042242905.1. Classification (NCBI taxonomy): domain Eukaryota; kingdom Metazoa; phylum Cnidaria; class Anthozoa; order Scleractinia; family Merulinidae; genus Orbicella; species Orbicella faveolata. The sequence goes on along the minus strand of NW_028301536.1, from coordinate 8,972,032 downwards.
AGAACTGACCATTCTGCTATCTATTTAGAATTTGGGAACGTGGACAAAGAGGCTAAAGGTCCTGGGTTCTGGAAGATGGACACCTCCATATTGGAGGATGATGAGTACATTGATGACCTTACAAAAATGGTACCAATTTGGATCGCGGAAGGCCGAAAAGAACTTTCCGACCACCGTAATATTTGGGACTGGATAAAATATAACATAAGAGCTCATGCTATAACATACTCCAAAAAGAAGGCAAAGGAGAGAAACAAAAGAGGATCAAAACTTGAAAAAGAATATACTGAAGCGAAACAGGTTTTCGAAATGGACCCCAATGATTCGAATGGTAACAATTTAAATGCGGCTAAGGATAAGCTCGAATCATTTTATGATGAAAAAGTCAACGGAATAATAATCCGTGCCCAAGCACGTTGGCATGAACACGGCGAGAAAAGTACCAAATATTTCCTAAACTTAGAAAAAAGAAATCATGTAAAAAAGCATATAAGGAAACTAGTCATCAGCGGCGTCGTAAAGACAGATCCTTTTGGCATTCTTCAAGAACAAAAACGATTTTATCGAGAGCTATACAAAAGTTCAAATAGTGATGCGGAAAACCGTCAGAACATTGTAAAGTTTCTAGAGAATTTGAATATACCTCAATTAACTGAAGAACAAATGTTAACCTGCGAAGGCAAAATTTCAGCTGAGGAATGTTACAATATCCTCGAAAGTTTTCAAACGAACAAAACTCCCCGGAATGACCGAATTCCTATAGAATTCTACAAATTGTTCTGGCCTTTAATAAGCGATCCTTTTCTTAAATGCATGAACGAAAGCTTTGAAAAAGGTGAAATGTCTTGTTCTCAAAAACAAGCGGTAATTGCTCTAATAGAAAAAAAAGGAAAAGATCGCTCATATATTGAGAACTGGCGTCCAATCTCTCTCGTAAACGTCGACACAAAAGTTATGTCTAAGGTGATCGCCACAAGAATTAAAAATGTTCTTCCAAACATTATACACCATAACCAAACTGGATACGTGAAAGACCGATATATCGGCGAAACAGTTAGATCAGTTTTTGATATTATGGATTTCACTGCAAAAGAAAGTATTCTGGGACTAATGATATTTATTGATTTTGAAAAGGCATTTGATAACGTAGAATGGAATTTTCTTCTCTATTGTTTGAAATCCTTCAATTTTGGCCCTAATTTCATCCATTGGGTTAAAACGTTCTACAGAAACATACAAAGCTGTGTGATAAACAACGGACTTTCATCTGAATACTTTAAGCTTGAACATGGGGTACGACAGGGGGACCCGCTCTCTCCTTACCTCTTTGTAGCGGAGCTCCGGCGGCCCAAAGGGCCGCCAAGCGGAGCCCCATACTCATATAGGAGAGAAAAGGAAACCCATGAGTTGATTTTCTCATGGTCATCATGGCTAGCGGTATTGCTCGTGGGCGCGTACGCACGACGGCGACGACGACGACGACGACAGAGTCGCGCAACATGGCCGCCATACTCCAAATAATAGGTTGACAGAGACATGCAGTCTTGGTTTACCATGTACTTCTTTGATATTGGACATCCATGTTATGATCAATTGACACCTGTCAAAACAAGGTATCCGCTGACCAGTATCACGTGACCATATCGCGGGCTCAAGTTTACAGCCTATCGAGGTCGCGTGTTTTTTTGAAGTTGACCGCTGACCAAGTGCTGGTTTTCGATTGGATCGCGGGCTCATCTCAGGTTAACTTGTTGAAAACAGGGCAGGATTGTTCGGAAGCCAGTTAACGCTAACCAAGGATTAAAAGTTAACCGAATTATAACTTTTTTTCTATACAAATGTTTTTTGGCTGCTTTGTTTTGTGTATATAGTGATTATTAAAACTCAAAACAGAAGGCCAAACAATATACAGAAAACCGCGCCGCAAAGCTACAGAACTGAAATCAAAATTCTACCTTTTCCTTTGTTATTTGGCTCTGAATGACGCGGCCCAGGAGTTACGCTTTTAGGCTGGCCTAAATCTATATATTAG
>NW_028301536.1:8927500-8960000 GCF_042242905.1 Orbicella faveolata | reverse complement strand
CAGAGTACAACGTGCCGTCTCTTGTCAGTCTGGGAACACGCGTGGGAGGAAAGACAGACACAGATCATGGGTCAATGTTTCAAATGACTCAGAGCCAAAGAGAAAGAAATGATGATTAACTTATACATAAGTCAAATTTATTTTATTTTACAGACAGTGCGGGGAGGAGGGGGGGCTTTTAGTCCCCACCCCTACTTTTTCACAAGGATGATGTTTCATTGTTTAATAAATAGACATGTATTTTTTCTATGTAAATATTTCAACTTGCACATATGAGTGTAAATAATTTCTAATTTTAATCAGTTATTGTTTTGGCATCCCTGAAATAATGTTCAGTTCTCTCAAAAATTGATTGAGCATTTTTTGAGATTGCCCACAAACTACCAACCACGATTTAAGGATGAAGTTAACTTCTGGCTTTCAATGGCATTCTGGTCTTCTAATTTGCCAGCCTTAGTTAATGGGACACAAGTATAAATGCTTTCAATTTTCTCCTTACTGTGTACTAACATACAAACAGCAACCTTGGTAGACAGTAGTGTAGCAGCGTTCCTTGAATATCCCTCAAAATGCTTAACTGCATTCAGAGCTATGGTCGAGTAGAAGGAAGAATAAAATCTTTCAGCATTTCCAGACGTTATCAAGCGTTTATATAGGTCTTCAATATCACAGAATCCAGCTGTTACGTCTTGCAGACCATTGTTGTAGGTGTAGGATCTTAGTTCGTCTCTGATTGATTTTGGATAGATTTTGTTGTCAGCAATTTTGTGTTTAGCTTTTTCAACAATTCTTGAGTAAGCTACAAAAGTTAAATAGCTCTCTTGTCCTCCTTCTTTTTGCTTCTCGACATCTCTCGTATCTTTGTGTTTAACTGTCTTGTGTCGTTTCAGTCCGCTCTTGCTTTTGCATTTCTTGTGGCACAGTTCGCACACAATGTTTTCGAGTTGAACCTGTTGTAAACAAAAGTAACTTTCAGTTGAGAAATCAGTCATAAAACGATACTACAAAGTCTAGTTCTAAGCATAGTTAATGGCAATAAAATAAGAAACCACTTAATAATTACATCGCCAGTACAACGATTTAGTTATAACACAAGTCGCTACAAAAAAGCAGCACCGATGATACCCGATGATACTCGATCGAGCTGAAAGAAGATGAATGTCAAAGCACAGCGCTTTTCGCTAACTTCTGGGTGGCTAAGAAAGAATATAATACTTACTTCATCTGCAGCTTCTCTAAACTGTTCATCAAGCTCTTCTTCGTTTTCCAAAATACCTAAAATAGCGTCAAAATCGTCTCCAATGATAAACAAATCGTTCGTGTCCGCCATATTGTTTGGGAATGAACGTTTGGCGTGTGCACGTTCAGTGTCACGTGATGGTGCAATTCAACCTCAAACACGAAACAAAAGGCCGGCCCTTTGAAGTTTGCCGGGTTTCACAACCAGTCCCCTCCACTAACTATGGTTGGAATGATCTTACCTGACACAAAGCATTGCGATGCCCTTTTGCTTACTTGTGGAAATTAATTTTTTTCTCTAACGTGTACGCAAAGCGTTAGATCTTTCGATTAAACGTTTTACCAAACCGTTTAATAGCTCGATCTGTAAAGCCGTTTATGTCGTTTAGCCTATCCGTTAGAAACATTGCCATTAGTGGTTTGGAAAATCAGGACCAGCCGTTAGAACGCTTTGGTGAATAGTTAGAAATTTTCGCTAAGACGTTCAAAGCGTTAACAATACTGTTTAAACGCTTTGAAAAGTCATTAGGAACCCATTTGTAAGCCATTAATTTTTACCTGTTTAAAGGTTAAGCGTTTGTGTACGGTTTCCCATGGAAGGTCACAATTGCGTCACACTCATTGTAGTTGATGAGTGCCACACCGTGTAACATCTTCGGGATAAATTTTCAGCAGATATGCAAGATGTCTTGCTAAGATTCCCCAAGCAAATAGCAAAAGAACAAGGTCATATCCTACAAAAATTGGACTGCTTGATTTCTGCTTTCTTCCCATTTTAGCAACTTTTTGCTCGCAAACCTCAACCCCCACCCCTACGTGCTTCACGCTCGCTTCACTCACTTTTTCTTTTGCACGAGTAAATAGAGAGGCTGTGAACAGTCTATGTTAAAAACAAACAACATTAAAAGTTACCTTTCCCTATCTTTGTACTCTCCATAAGACCCTGCTCGTTCACGCCATTCTCTGATTTTACTTTTCCGTGTTGTTTTTCCATTAAATTCATCAAACTGGTCTGTGCCTCTAGGTTCAGATTCATAACGGTCACCTAGAGGGTGAGGTTAAAATGCATTAACAACAAGATAATACGATCCTCACAGTTACAGTTGGGTCATTACTGGATGCCAATATGTTCAGGTAGTCTCTCTGCAAGATAAAACCCACCTCAAAATTCTCTATGTTTTATATGACATACAAACTGCTGACTTTCAATGAGCCAAGAGTATATCACTGAATTTCAAATGATTCTCAGGTACAGGTACAGAAAACTTTAAGTACTGGTCTGGCTAAGAAGTAGGCAAAATGAGGACTGGGTCGGGCATGGAGCAAGAATAGATGCCCTTTTGTGAGTTCCAGCTTAATTTGCACATGTCTTTATGGGAGTTTCTCAAGTTTTTCATTGCAGGTATATTCGAAAACTTAAAAGAATCAAAGTGCTCTATGAGCAAACCCGTCTATTTCCCAGTGGATGATGACTGACATGTTCTCTATTCGACTGAGACACTTCCTTCTAAACTTCTTGTTGCCTTGCCCAACATATTTTTCTTCTTGCCTGAAGACAAAAGCATAGTCTGCTTCACGCAACTCAGCGCCATCAGATTGAGTTCGAATAGGTTGCGAATAAGATCAAAACAACTCTGCTCGCAGGGTTGCTGGGAAAGATCTACAGAGAAATTGAGTTTTTTTATCATGAATTACAAACACACATGTAAACCAACGGATGAAATTTGAGGTCAATTATGCAAAACAGCAAGGTCACATTATGTCAAACATAGGCACACAAGGCATGCAAGAGTTATTTTTTTGTGTGAAGTATCAGAGATAGGAGCATTCATGTAGCTGTTTACAGTAATGATTTGGTTAATTTGACAAGTTTTTTTGGTTGCGATGTACAGCAAGAAAGAAACTGGGAATTTATGATGTACATACAATGCTACATCGGTCATGGTAAGATAGCTAAATACTGAGCCATAAAATGTTTGACTAAATAAACTACAGTAATCTGGCACGTCTCCAGATTAATCTAGATACCATCTTATTTTCTAACAGGCAATTTGATTCGTTCTTTGATACAACCCGCACTGTGATTGGCGTGACACACGCACATGCATAACTCCCTCACTCACCGATCACATAGCCCTTCCAACCCCCAAGAGGAATTTTTGCTCAAAAATACTCAAGTTAATTAAGAGACTTTTTAGCATTTTATACGAGTAATAAGTTTACCCTTTTTACAAAACAAAACACAACTTCACCGAAAATAGAAAGAAAGAGGGAAAAAACCTCTACTGGCATGTTGAAAGTCTGATTTAATTAAATTGCACTTTAACTTGGTGCCACGCAGTCTTCTTGAACAGTTTTCATACTTTTTACCTTTAAAAATATCGGACTGAAATGAATGTCATCAAATAAAACTATTAAACTGCTACTGCAGAGACATAAAAACCGTCCAGAAATGAAAGCTTCTTTTTTTGTTTAACATCCTGGAAACAATAGCTGATAACTTGTCAGCTCTAATTGAATTTACTCCCTTGTGAAAAACAAGTGTCAAATTACCCTTTGTAACTAAAAAATAAAAATATCTTGTTATGTTTGCATGCAGCAAGAACAAAACAATCGTTACCCCCACTTACTATTGTAAACATTAGAACTGTTTCAAATCTAAATAGTCTCGTCTCCTCTAAAACAGGTCCTAAGAACTAGAAGCAACGATTCGTGACCTCTAATTGAATTTACTCATTGTGAAAAACAAAAGTATCAAGTTACCTTTGTAACTAAAAATGAAAATATCCTGTCCATTTGCATACTACTAACTCATGAACTGTTTCAAATCTCAAGGCTCATCTCATTCATAACTAAAATCCTCAGCCTAATCCACAGAAAATGTCGAAATAAACCCAATATATGAATACTTCCTCCTCTTTTATAGAAGAATAAATATGGCTGTTCTGAACTCTACCGGGATCAAATCTTCTCACATACCATTTACCTTTACAACAAGAAATTTGATTGGCTGTTTATAGTAGATCCAATCTGACTGGTGTGACATACATACATCTCTCTCTCACTCACTCACTCACTCACTCACTCACTCACTCACTCACTCACTCACTCACTCACTCACTCACTCACTCACTCACTCACTCACTCACTCACTCACTCACTCACTCACTCACTCACTCACTCACTCACTCACTCACTCACTCACTCACTCACTCACTCACTCACTCACACTCACTCACTCACTCACTCACTCACTCACTCACTCACTCACTCACTCACTCACTCACTCACTCACTCACTCACTCACTCACTCACTCACTCACTCACTCACTCACTCACTCACTCACTCACTCACTCACTCACTCACTCACTCACTCACTCACTCACTCACTCACTCACTCACTCACTCACTCACTCACTCACTCACTCACTCACTCACTCACTCACTCACTCACTCACTCACTCACTCACTCACTCACTCACTCACTCACTCACTCACTCACTCACTCACTCACTCACTCACTCACTCACTCACTCACTCACTCACTCACTCACTCACTCACTCACTCACTCACTCACTCACTCACTCACTCACTCACTCACTCACTCACTCACTCACTCACTCACTCACTCACTCACTCACTCACTCACTCACTCACTCACTCACTCACTCACTCACTCACTCACTCACTCACTCACTCACTCACTCACTCACTCACTCACTCACTCACTCACTCACTCACTCACTCACTCACTCACTCACTCACTCACTCACTCACTCACTCACTCACTCACTCACTCACTCACTCACTCACTCACTCACTCACTCACTCACTCACTCACTCACTCACTCACTCACTCACTCACTCACTCACTCACTCACTCACTCACTCACTCACTCACTCACTCACTCACTCACTCACTCACTCACTCACTCACTCACTCACTCACTCACTCACTCACTCACTCACTCACTCACTCACTCACTCACTCACTCACTCACTCACTCACTCACTCACCCATTGACCTGTCCATAACATACCCGACGAGCTGACTAAGAGGTATTTTTTTTACAAAAAAATAACTCAAAATAGAAAGAAAGAAAAAAACCTCTCTGACACGTTGAAAGTCTGATTTAATTAAATGCACTTTAACTTGACGCCACACAGTCTTCAAAGAACATTTGAACAGTTTTCATACTTTTTACCTTTAAAAATGTCGGACTAAAATTAATGTCATCAACTAAAACTATTAAACTGCTACTGCAGAGACGTAAAAACAATCTAGAAATGAAAGTTTCTTTTTTGTTTAATATCCTGGGAACAATAGCCGATTGTAAGCTCTAATTGAATTTACTCCCATATGAAAAACAAAAGTGTTGAGTTACCATTTGTAACTAAAAATAGCAAACATCTCGTGGGAACAAGTGGTCTTGTGAAAAACAAGAGTGTCAAATTACACTTTGTAACTAAAAAATAAAAATATCTCATTATATTTGCATGCAATAAGAACAAAACAATCGTTACCCCCACTTAGTATTGTAAACATTAGAACTGCTTCAAATCTAAATAGTCTCGTCTCCTCTAAAACACGTCCTAAGAACTAGAACCGACAATTCGTGACCTCTAATTGAATTAACTCCTTGTGAAAAACAAAAGTATCAAGTTAACCTTTGTAATTAAAAATAAAAATATCTCGTGCCATTTGCCTACTACTAACTCATGAACTTCTTCAAAACTCAAGACTCATCTTGTTCATAGCTAGCCACCATTACACTGAAAATTATGCACTCTAAAACAACCCAATGTACGTATGTAACTGTCACACTTCCTCCAAACCGGACTAAAAATCACAAACCGGCAACATGCACTCTCTCTATATTTTTCAATTACCAAAGTCCTTGTGTTTATACATACCTTGTGTTTCTCACATACCATTTACCTTTACAACAAGAAATTTGATTGGCTGTTCATAGTAGATCCAATCTGATTGGTGTGACATACATACATCTCTCACTCGCTCACTCACTCACTCACTCACTCACCCATTGACCCGTCCATAACACACCCGACACGCCGACTAAGAGGTATTTTTTTTACAAAAAAATAACTCAAAAACCGTGTTCTTATCAGTTCCTGGCTTGAAATAAGTACATGTAGCTACTTGTGGATGCCCTTCACCAAAAAAGAGTTGAACAAGAAAAGAAAAAGACCAGTGGCTTAAAAAACACAAACGGAAAAAAAAGCCGATGAATCCTGGAATCTAACTCAGGTCCACTAGATTGGAATGTGGGTATTAACCATAGTATTAACCCATTGATGCCTGAATGAAATTGCCCGCGACCCACCCCTAATTCCCTGGCATTTTTTGGACTATTTCAGAGCGAGCGAAAGCACAAAAATAAACCATATGTGCAGTAACCACAGACACAAGATCAGGTTTCAAGACATCGTTTATTTTAAGTTGAATAAATGAAGGGTCAAAATATTAAAAAATATTAGCAAAAAGAACTCAACCTGATGTGTAAAACTGATAAGAAAACAAGATATTCTATTATTTCTTTACCGCATAACAAAATGTCCCACAGAAGCTGAGAAAATTGAAAAATTGAGTAAATTAAATATGCAGAAATCCAATGTGCAAGTAACTGTTCACTTTTAAAACCCAAAATTCCCAAATACAGGAAACCAAATCAAAGAAATGGGAAAGGAAGTTCAATAACAAGAAATTTTAATTCAAGCTGAGGTGAAAAAACCTATTTAAAAGCAAAAAATTGTTCAAAATTTTGCAGACATACTTTGCTGCATGACCGCATGTCCAAATTATTCTGCAACATATAGTCTCTTAAACTGCAAACTTCTCGGATGCCCACTTTTAGTGTGGCTAGCACACAGGGACAAAGAAGTCCTATTTGACCTTTTTTCCTGTCAAATTCGCTGTAGCGCAAATCGATTCTTTGTTGATTCAAATGACCTCAAAATCAAACTGCATACAAGCAATCGTGTTGCGATGATTAAATCTACTATAAATAGATAAATAAAGCTTTTTGTGAGAGCTGTTGTGTGACTTTGCAATATGATAGCTCATCAGATTATTCAAGTGTCAGAGTGTATCAGCTTAGACAAGCGGAAAAATGTTCTCTGTGGGCAAAATTTTAATGCTTGGATGGGATTTCAGTTCGTGAAGTTCTGGCTAGTTATCGCTTCCACTCGCTATGTTGGATTCTCCTTCCAATGCGACTTGTTTCTTCACTGTTATTTGTGCAACATGGAGAGTTTGTCCTCAATAGCAGGATTTTCTTGCAGCGGATTCTATGCCCATGGTTGAAACTTATAATTTGGCACACTCAAGAGCTTTTTAGAGGCTTGCAAGACCACAGTGTTCTTCATTAGAGATTTTTTTGACAAATGGTACGGTGACCTCAATGAAACTGTATGCTTTGATTTCCGAAATTTAATTTCAGGACCATCAATATGTAGAGCGGATTGCCTCTTGTCCATTTTTAATAAACTTCGGAGCAGAAATTTACAATAACAGCTTCCAGCAACTTCACCTCGATCATCAAAAATGTTCCCAGTGCCTATTACGAAAGCCAACATTTGGTCTTATTTACAGGTAACTGTTAATTTAAGATTAGAATTTTAATAGAAATGTTAAATGAACTATACCCAGAAAGTAAACAAAACAAGTCTCCATTTTTAGTGCAACAATTGCAGTCACAAAGACCTTCACCTAGAAATGTAAAACGATGCACGTACCTGCAATATTGACTAATACGGTGATTTCAGAAGCTTTATCTACTGGTCAGCGGAATTACTCCAAAAAGTTTACAGACGATGGAAGGACATTATTTGCATATCATTTGCATAATCTGCACCACAAATAAAATCCTATAGATCATGCAATTTCCGGGCTAATAGCAGAAAGAGTAGCTCTACCTCAAGCAAAGAGGATAACCAATCACCTGAAGACAAAAGATCAAAATTTGACCTAGCAGAATCGACAAAGTGCATTCAGTACTAGAAATGGCAGAAGACATGGTGCCTAAACTTGACACTGTCCTTAAAAAACTTGAAAAAAGGGTCATGAGCAACGCTAGGAAATTGAAAGATAAAAATTTTGGAATTTCTGTAGACTTGCCTAAAGAAACTGTTGATCAAAGAAAGAAGGTGCGGCCTAAATTTTTTGCTGGAAAGAAGGTGGGCAAGTCAGCCTATTTTAGTAGGGCTGAGCCCAATAAACTGTTTATTGATGGCAGATTATCTTCTGCTTAGATTTGCCGCTCAGGTTTTTTTCTTTTCCCTTTTTGTAATGTAATGGAACCACAAAGTTAATTTATCTGGTCTTTATGTACCATTCTAATTACAATACCTTGTCTGTAGGTAGCTTAATTAACAACTTACGCTGGCTGCTATTTTAATACCCTTTCCCATTATTATGTAATGTGTTTTTTGTGTGTGTATTTTCAGTCATGTTGCTTATTGTCATTGTTCTTTTTTTTTCCTTTTCCAGAGGCTCCAGCCTCACAATCTAAATTTTAGTTGCACATACCTCCTTCACCTTGTTTTCTCGCATAAAAGAGCAAGGTAAAAGTTTTACTTTTGTTCTTACTTTGTCTAATTCACAAAGCGTAATGTAAATTTTGGATTGTTATCACTCAATGCACAGGGAACTCTTGAGAAGTGAAAAGCACTCTTTCAGTGGTTTTCTAAAGATAAGGCCGACATAGTCTTTTTGCAAGAACCTTGCTGTTTGCCAGATGTTGAAAATATACGGAAAACCCAGCGGAACATTGGAGATCTTCATTTTGCTCACTGCTCTGAACACACTAGAGGTGTTTTGATTCTTGTCAAAGAAAGGCTTGATTTTGAATTGAAATCATGTATGCACGATAAGCAAGGTTGTTATTTTATTTTAATGGCCAATGTGCTGATGCAACCTTTTGAACCAGCGAGCAGTGCATCTTTTTCCAAGGGATTCAAACTAAGCTTGAAAGTGTTAATATAGAAGCTGATTGGGTTAAAATCATTGGAGGAGATTTCAATATAACCTTAGATCCCGAGTTTGATGGTTTAAGAGGAAAGCCTAGTAGATTAAAAAAATCCGTCAAAATAATAGACCAAATCCACCTATCATTTGACTTAATAGACATCTGCAGAGTTAGATATCCAGATGAGAAACGTTTTTCTTGGTGACAAAAAAATCCAGTGATTCAGCAACGATTAGATTTCTGGCTAACTTCCAGTAGTTTACAAGAAGATGTAGAGAGCGTAGACATTATACCTGTGATTAAATTGGATCCCTCAGGAATCACCTTGTTTATTAAGGGAATTGAAAATCAACGTCATGGCCCCTCCTTTTAGAAGTTCAATGCAAACTTAATTGATGATGAAATTGTATGTATCACTCATTAGAGGTAAATATTGCATATGGTTTGCACATGGATTGAGGTTCTATGGGATTATATTACATACAAAATTCGGCAAGAAACTATTGGCTGTAGTAAATCCAAGGCTGCAGAAAGAAGAGCAACATTAGCAAGTTTGGAAAAGAAGATAAAAAATTGTCAAACAGCATGTGATAAAGACCCAAGCTCAAAAAATTTGAATAATATGGATATTCCTCAAACAGATTATCACTGTATGCAAGAGTTTATTGCACTAAGAGAAATTGTAAGATCCAGGGCAAACTGGTATGAAAAGGGCAAAAAAAGTAATAAATATTTCTTGAATTTGGACCTCTTATACAAATCTATCAAGTTGTGTATTAAACAACAGTTTCATCGACAATCATTACAGAATCGCATCCATTGAAAAGCATCGCCTGGCAAAAGTGGGGTACCCATGATGCTTTGTGGGCGCAATGACCTGGGAATGAGGTTGCAAAAGTTCACCACCAGCTTCGGTCTCTTAAGATCTGAATTGCCGAATTCCCAAATGAGAGTTGTAAAATTTTGCTTTGCATCCGTTTACAGACAATGGAGATACAATTGGAGCAATTAGTATTGTTTGAAAAGTGGTGAAATGCTCTTTTCATCAGTAAAGAGCAAAGGCTGCGTTTGCATATCAACAGAGCGTGAAGTGTTTATCCGTATACTAAACACATGATCGCAAGCAATCCTTTATGATGAAAAAAAATCAACTTCTGCCCAGTGGAATTCTGTAATCTATCCGTATTTAAGAACGGAAATTCTCATGTAGTCCTTGCTTTTAATGTTTTAAGTAGCCACTTATTCGCGTGGAGAGTTGGTTTTGTTTTGGAAGCATTTTTTAACGCTTCGTGATCACCGATGGCCGATCACCAGACGAACTCAGTGACTTCGAAATCTGTCCACATTGGAGCTCTATTTTCAATGTGAGCTTTTATTTTTGATTTTAGTTTTTTTCTACTCTAAGTGTATTACGAACATAGACGAAATTGCTTTCCTCGCAGAGAGATCGCTAAATTCGATCGCACCATCGGATTGTGTCAGAGATTTTTAAACCAGCTGTGTGAACCTAATATGAATAAACATTCGGACTGCAAATGGTTTGTAGTTTTGCTTTTGGCTTTCCACAAATTATTCTGTTAGTTTAGTTCTGATAAAAACCCGACATTTAAAAGGTGATTTAATTTTACATCTGACCAATTTTTAAACAATATAGCCTAATCAAGATAACCCGACTAATTAAAGCAATTCTTCTTCGACGAATAGCACTATGTTTCGGTTGTCTGAGTAAGACACAATACTTGTGAACACAGCGTACACGGGGGATTACATGATTGACAGTCAGGTTGACCAGCCTCCGTGAAGTTACGCATGCTCTCTTTCTCTTTTCTAGCTTATTTGCATTTTCCCATGCAACGTTTCTCAATGGGCGCGTTTCTATGTTTTTTCTGTCAATCATAAAATCAAACAAGGTGACTTGCTTTCACCTCTGCTTATCATTCTATCTTTGGAAATACTTGCATGTTACATTAGACAATATCGCAATATCCATGGCTTAGTTCATATACTGTGATCGTCGGGGTGAGTGTAGTTCTGAAAAGAACTGTTGTTGGTGACTGACGCAACTAGTTTGCGACACACCGGACAGCTTATGTGACGAAACAGATACCTTGAAGGTGTTTTTCACAAAAATAACTACAACACTGACTTTATTAGACGAAACATTTACCAACCTACTGAAGCTGACGCTACAAACAGGTACCCAACATCTGTTACTACAGTGACTATACCTTACATTAAGGGCACTTCTGAGACCATCTCACAGATCCTACAGCCCTACAACATCTGTGTAGCCCACAAACCTACAACTACGTTACAACACTTACTTACGTGAAAGACAGGGACGAACCTAACAACAGACAGGGAGCACTTTACGAGATCAAATGCTCCGACTGCCAGGCTTCCTACACTGGTGAGACTGGCAGAAACCTTAACACAAGACTGACTGAACTCAAATGAGCCACGAGAAATGGTGATGCCAACAATCACATTGCTGTACATCATCAACTGACAAACCACAACATTGACTGGGACTCTGCTCAGTGCTTAACCTACCGTACAAACTATTTTCAATGAGTTACTCTGGAAAGCTGGTACACTAACCTAGAACAAATGCCTCTTAACAGATGTCAACAACTACCAGCGCCTTACAAATGACTTATCCATGACAGAAACGAAACTGACAAATGCACTTCTAACAGACCGACTTAACAATACATGGACCAAAAACCGACTAATTTGACTAACAATAGACAGATCGAAACCCACCAATGACGAGTCTTAAAGGGAATACCATCATGGCTAAACTGACCAATAATGTTTAATAGACCAGACTTATAACATCATCGACTGACAAACACTATTCACTTGACTCTGAAGATGACTTCTGATCAGGTTGTCAAAACATCAGTCACCAACAACAGTTCTTTTCAGAACTACCCTCACCCGGACGATCACACTATACGAACTACTGATACTCCTGGGTTCAAACCATTTACTATCCATGGCTTAGTAATCAATAATGAGGGAAAAAACATTAAGATGGACATTAAGATGGAATCCACCAGAAGTTCAAGCAAGAAGTGGACGAAAACCTACCACCAAGATTATTTACATCATATTGCAAACTTCTGTACAACTGTTTTAAATAACTTCTCCAAAAAATATATCTAGTGACACCAAACGTCGAAAACGAAGGTTGCACTGCATGTAAAACACTTGAAAGTACTAGTGAAATGAAACTGATGATTTTACCTGTGTTTGCACAATTTCTTTGAACTTTGAAATTTATTATCTCTCATTCCCATGGAAAATTGTTTTTTGGTGTATTTACAGGCACCTATTTATATCTTTAGCTTAAACAAAATGTAAAATGGCATGTTAAAGTGCCTATGAAGTAAAAAATAATTGCTGCTTATTTGAAAGGATTTTCAAAGTAAAGAATATTGGTGTTTCCCTTTTTGGAATATCTTTTTTCGTTCTAGAGATATTTACGTGTTTGTATTATGCAAATGAGGAAAGTGATGACGTCATAGGTGGTTCCACTTGAACAGTAAAACACTGAATCAAGAATATCTCTAGAAATATTGGAGCAGTGTTTTTTCAAACTTGGCACCACGAATGTGCATCACAAAAGAAACAGAATGACACCTGTGTTGCTGCCATGGCATCACTTTTGGCCCTAGTCTCTTTCTGAGAAAAACCAAATATGCCAATTTGCAAACCTTCGAAAAGGGACAGAGGGTCTTGCTCAGAACACACCCGATTCCCATATTGTCTTAAATCTCCCCATTAGATTGTTGGGAGTGGATGATCCTTGTTTAAGATAAAATCTGGTAATGTTAGTTTTAATTTTACAGGACGAGCAGCATAACTGTTGTTATAGCGACGGCACGACATGCGTCATTTTGTTTTTTTTGTGATGTACATTTCTGGTGCCAAGTTTAAAGAACACTGCTTTAATATTTCTAGAGATATTCTTGATTGAGTGTTGAACTGTTTTAGTGGAACCACCTAAGACGTCATCAGTCATACTACAAAAACGTGAATATCTCTAACACTAAAAAAGATATTCCAAAAAGGAAAACACCATTCTTCTTTACTTTGAAAAGCCTTTCAAATCAGCAGCAATTACTTTTTACTTCATAGGCACTTTAAATACTTAAAATTATACTGGTACCAGAGTTTTGTCCACTAAAAACTGAAATCAGGGTGAGATGAAATTGAAAAACTCCGCTTGCCCTTTGGGCAAGCTGTAATTTCATCTTACTAGCCCAAATCTCTGGGGAGCTAGCCTGAAATTATTTTATTTAATAAGGATAATTAAATTACGGAGCTTAGATGAACTAAGTTTTCTTTGATTTTCCATTTCAATTAAACCTTACACAATAAAACATTTAAAAACACTCAATGTGTGGTTCAAGAGAATATCCATACCCCCCACAGAGGGTTTCTGTTTTTTTTTTTTTTTTCAGTTTGACCCCCACCCCCAGGGATTTTCCATTCCACAGGCTTCACGGTACTCCTCCCATCCCTGGAATTTCCATGATTTTTAGTTGAAACTGGTCATTCCACCAACTCAAACTAGCAAGAGAATCGAATGATTTACCGAAGGTCTTACTAGAACCAACTGAACCAGAAATCAAATGACTTATATGACTTATCAATGAACAAAAAATATGCACAGAGTGTTACTTCAGAATTTTCGAAAGTTTTAAGTTCTGATAAAGACAAGGTGCATCGTGATGAAACTCGTGAAACTACAACAAAGTTGCCATGTTTGACTTCAACTGGCTTTCATCAGAGTGAAGAGAAATGTAATTGTCAAATTTATGTGACCTCTGTCATGATTATTACATTGATTTTGTTTTTGCTCGAACAGAGTGCATTATAAGCTGTTATTTTTCCATTAGTTTTGTCGCTTATGTGTGTATATTATATTCTCATGTTGTGCAGGAATATTTGTGTGGTATCAAATAACGTGGTGATGTATTCTTGGTTTTTATGCGATGCAGTCATATTTTTTTAAAAAAATTACCTCTTCTTCAGAGGTTTAAGTTTTATCAGACATAAGACCCTTTAGGAACTTGACGTTTCACAATGTTTTAACTCGACAAGATTCTTCATTTTGTAATAGGGCACGTTGAGTCTCCAAGCTTTTGCGTTGCCTGAAATTAAATAACGGCCCAAGAGGACTGTCGCATAGGTCAAAGGATGAGTTATCGCTTTAGTTCTTGCTAACTGGACAATTCTTGCACTAGAAAAAGTATCAGTTTCAACATGTCGGAACTCTAGAGTAATAACTTTTCGTTTCAATCCTCTGTAAGCAAAAAGATGGCACCACGCAGTGCATTGTAGGTAAATGTACCAAATTAACACATGTAAACAGACATTGAAACAATATGGCGGTCGGTCGCAGAGTCCACTGAAGCGGGTTCTGATGCCTTTTAACTGTGCTGTTGCGGGCTGCGGTCATAAAAGTTGGAAAAATACAACTCTGAAATATTATTCCTTCCCAAAAGAGGAAAAATTAAGGCAAAAATGGATGAGAGCTCTGAGTTTACGATGCAAGAATTACAAGTGGAAATCGAGCAACCAAGTATGTAGCGCGCATTTTCCCGGAGGACACAAATATGGAACAAACAATATACCCTAAATTTTTCCAAGAAGGGATTTAAAAAGTGGTAAAATTGTGTGGCCGGTAGACATTTCAAGTTTGCAGCAGGACAAAGACAAGAATAAATCCGCCTCAACAACGAGTGTCGATAGCATGAACATTACTGCCAAGACAGTTTCAGTAAAGGAGAATTTCCCACTGCAGGGAAAATCAGATAATGACAATGTAGTGTTGCAGCAGGGCTTGGATGCGAACAAAAACCAAGGCTGTACATGCAGCCATGAAATTAACATATTGTTGGAAAGGATAAAGTCACTTGAGGAACACCGAAAGATTGAACGATGTGGCATAAATAGGTCCATGCTTTCAGACTCTGATATCAGGTTCTACACCAGCGTGCCAGATTACAAAACATTTCTTGCCTTATACAATTTTCTGAAACCACGGTCGGGTTTTCAACTAAATTACTATAATGGCTACACAAAAGTTATGTCACGAAACATCCATCATATGTTGTGTCCAGAGGAAGACCTTGTAATCTCGTGGAGATTGATGAGTTATTTTACACCATGAATAGACCAAGGCTAAGCTTACTTGAAAAAGACCTTGCCGATCGATTTAACACAGATCAAACTGAAGTATCTAAGATTTTTTCTACCTGGGTTGACCAAATGCACGCGTTTTACACGCTAATTGGCGACACTAATTAAAGAAAAATTAAGAAAAACTTTTTGAATTTTTTGAAGAGGTTTTTGCCCAACAGTTTTAAGCCAGGAGCATGAGCACGTGTACCTCATTATTGACTGCACTGAGCTATTCATCAAGAAATCTTCACAAGTTATTCAGCAGAGCGCAACATGGTCAGAGTGTAAAGGCCATAATACTGGTAAAGCTCTCGTTGGCTTGTCCCCAATTATGCTTCCAGCATTTGTATCCGAGGTGTATCCTGGAAGCATATCAGATGAAGAGATTCTGTCTGTGGCATTTTGGCATTGGCCCAAAGAGGGGACAGATGGTTGGCTGACAAAGGATTTATTGTCCAACACATCCTGGATGATTATGGAGTAAGAATAGACACATCAGTGAAACTGGGAGGAAAGAAGCAGTTTACTGAAGAAGATGTGCATAACAGGAAGAACTCTCAGGTCAGAGTACATGTTGAACGAGCAATAAGAAGGATCAAGGTTTTTAGAATTCTTACAGGAAATATTCCTATTTGTCATGGACACCTTCTGTCAAAACTATGGAAAGTATGTTGCTGGCTGACTGCGTTCCTACCACCATTAATTAATGGCGAAGAAGAACATGAGGAATAACATGTTTCACATGCATGAAGTACTTACTGTAAATTCAATTTTCTGCTCATAATAACAATGACAATGTTATTAAACACATAATGTTTTGTGTTTAGGTGACCGTATCATTTCTCGTAAATGAAATTATTGCTTGCCTTCTGTTAAGAACTGCATATTATTTAGGGTTCCAGATAATTTTTCAATGCAGTATGTCAGTTAAGGAATTCCAACAGGTCAATTCCCGCTGTTTCCACCAAATCAAGTGCTAAAAAGTATTTTTTCATTAACATGTCGGTTCATGTAGCTGACCTTATCGTGTTTTTGACCTGAGACCACACACTTATCTGGAACACTGAATTTATTACGCATAACCTACTGACAATATTTGACAATAATACTGGTAAAGCTGTTATTGGCTTGTCCCCAATTATGCTTCCAGCATTTGTTTCTGAGTTGTATGCTGGAAGCATGTCAGATGAAGAGTGACACTATTTGATGCCAGTATTTTTGTATCTTCTGAAATACATTTTGTAATGCAAGCCATTATGTGGAAATCAGGGTCTATAATAGGCAACATAATCAGAAAATTAAGCCCAAACAATTGAGAACACACTGACCACACTTGTTGGGGCTATGATCATGGCAATATGTAAAGTAATCTTCTATCTGTACATACAAAGGTGATAGATCTGTGACTCAGATATCCTGAAAATTGTAGGAAACAGAATTTTGAAAAGCACATTTCAATTGCTGTGTTCAATGAAATTGTTCACAAGTGAAATAATAATATCAAACATAATAACCAGTGTTGTGCTCTGGAAATAAATATTTATTTACATCTACTTATTTATTGTTAACAAATTTAAGATATATTTAAGAGTAAGTGAAGCATTGAACCAAAAATCTATAATTTGTGCATTTCAAAATATATTTAATATCAAACTGTATTTTTAAATAGCTAATTTTCAAACAAAGCTTTTAAAAGACTTTGAAAATAAAAGCTGGTGGTTGCTGGTTTAACTTAAGCTGTCTTCTGGATTTATGAAAACATCTAAGGACGACCCACTGTTAACTATCAGATGACAGAAAAATAACTTCTATGCATGATCTTGCAAGTTCATTTGCCCACTGCCATAAGGGTAGTAAGTTCTCAAAACTGGGCACTTGATTTGACAGTCCTTGAAGCTTCTGGGCCAAGATATTATCTAGAGATGTAATGTCTATTCTACTATTGCTTAGGATTGCATTGCAGCATACTTAAAAAACATCAATGAAATTATTGTTCTTCCCGATTAAAAAATACTTTGACTTCTTACTCTCTGGAACATACCATATTTACCCGTGTATTAGACGATCCCGTGTATAAGTCAACCCCCAATTTTTGAGGCCAAAAACTAGATTTTCTTAATTTCCAGGTAAGAATTTCTTGGAAAACTTATCTTGTATTTCTTAAAATTATCTTTCAGCTACCACAGATATGTAAACAAATCACAGCAAGTTTCAACGTGCAGCTTTAAAGCTTATTATGGCATGTATACGAGCATTTTACCCAGTTTAGCAACACGTGTGCATGCAGGCTTTTCGACAATAATTTTTGTAAAATGCTCAAAAAATCAAACATAAGGATTTCAAACAAACCTTAAGTGTGAAGAGATTAAAAGTGGCTTTATAAGACAGGCAAAACACCAAAGAAGCTCATGACTTTCAGAACAGTGCCATAAACAAAGTGCAAAGCGTGTGTTGGGAACTTGGTAGTCAAGCCTTGAAATCGGTCAAGTACTGGTACAGAAGTCCTCACAGGACTCACAGGAATTTTCAGGACAAAATTGAGCCAGTGAGTGTCTACAAGATCCAGATTAAAAATTTAACGGATAAATGTTGATGCATTTTAACTTGAAGCTCTGATATAGAGAGAAAAATCACTAAGCGAACGTATGTTGTAAACTGTGCTGCCATTAATCACATGTTTGTTAACATTGAAAGACAATTATTATGCTAATTATTTAACTGCCGCTTGGATCTCAAGTTTTGACCCATGTATAAGTCGAGGGCGAATTTTTGGACTGATCTTTAGGTCTTGAAAGGTCGACTTATACACGGGAAAATACGGCAGGATTGGAGAATACAAATATTGGCTTGTGCACATTCTTCCTGCAACTGTATTTGGGCAACATGAGCCCCAGTTACCGAAGATAGCGGTTCCAAATTACCTTCAGCACACAGACACAGTCCTGAAAGCCCACCTTGTTTTCCATTTTTAATGTCTACAAGTGTCTTGCATGTTTCACCTGGAAATGTCCTGTCTGGGGAAGCTCCATAAAATTGGTCACTTTCCAGAAGAAAAAGACCACATTTTTCCACAACAGCAGCACTCTCACTTGTAAAGCAATTTGCAGCTTCATCTTCAAATACAATACCTCTGTGAAAGTTCCTGAAATTTTTTGAGGGTTCTGCTTTTTTATTTCTGATGCAGTCCCAAGTTTCTTGAAACTCCGTCTTCCCTTGTAGACCAATTACAGCGTGTGCCTTTGATGATGTTATCTTTCCAATTCTCTTACTGAACCACTCAGAACTTCTTTGAGCAGCAGGTAAACCTACTTCAGTCACATTTTCTTTATTTTGACACTCTTGCATTGATTCACTAATGGAAACACAACTCTTATCTACAGACACATTTTCTTTCTCTTTGACAGAGTTAAGTTTCAAAATTTCAGATACTACTTTAGGGCACTTGGATGAAGCTAAGTCATCACATAGCTTGGTTACTCGTTCATTATCAACTGCTGGCTCTCCGTTCGGTCTTGATGTGTAACCACGACTCACCTCCACTGGCAATTTATGTTTTCTTCGTCCACTTTTGTCGCGCTGTAGCAGATGCTTTTCAAACACAATTTCTTGCAGTAGAATTCTCTTCATGTGCTCTTTCTCTGGATCTTGTGAGGCTCTTATGGATGGTATTCCCCACTGCTGACGGACCTGTGTGCAGCTGATTGACTTGGGAAGCTCAACACTGCATGACATGGTGGCCTCTACCAGTTTGTACGCCAAAGCAACAACATGCTTGCAAAATCCTCATTTCCCAGCAGTACACGAGTGGTCTTTTGCAGCTAGAATTTTTCCAGATGTCTTATCGAAAATTATTGAACATGCATAAAGCCCTTCACCAGATGAAATACCTTTGGCTTGTTTCATAGCGGGCCGTGTACAGCCTTCAAGTACAAACATGCTGTTTTGGTTTGGCAGAAGGTTGATTCGCATGGGTTTCCCAAACGTTTCGAACTTTTTTGTCTTGGAGAAGGCATATCCTTCCTTTACATGCTTCTTGTTGGAAGTCAGCTCAAAATACTTCTCGACAACCGAGTGGGTGATAGTCAGAATGCCTGACAGCGAAGACATCCAGCAGTTCTGGGGAATATCACCATTGAGTATTTTCTCTAAAACTCTATGCTCACTACCGAGTGTTTCTTTCCTCTTTTGCTTGTAGAATTTCCCGCCTGGGTCCTTTAGAAATTTCTCATCCCAGCCATTTTCAATATATAACTGGACTCTAGTAAGGCAGAAATAGAAATCATCTGTGAGACAATGTATCTAATTAAATAAAAATTATAAGATCGATTGAAACACCTCAAAACAGCACTCACGCGATCTACAACTTACTTGTGTTTCAGCTCTTTTAAACTGAGTTGACTTAAATTTTGGCATCCTCGACGCTTTAACCATCTTATGGCTTCAGATTTGGTGAGCTTTTCGATTTCTTTTGCTAACTTGGCCCCTGGAATTTCATCTTCAGAGAGATGGACGTCTGACACAAAAGGCACCATCTTGTCTGTTTACGTATGTTAATTTGGTACATTTACCTACAATGTACTGCGTGGCGCCATCTTTTTGCTTACGGATCATTGCAAAACTCAATGACAGATGTTTCTGTTACTTTACGGCTGTCAAAGCTCTGTAAAATTTGGGTGAAACACTTCTCCGGATAACACACGAATGAAAAACTGCAGAAATCTAATTCTTGGCGAGGTTGTTTATCTATCAATCCTCTTTCATATCCCAGATTCTTGACTTTATTTATTGAATTATGATTTTTAGTTTTGATCAGTGATCATGTGAATTAGGATCAATAATGACAGTATCAAGTTTGTACAAAACATGAGAAAGAAATGGCACTCTACATGGTCAACACTGAATCGAAAATCGTCAAGTAGTAGAGAGTCTTGCAAATATCTATCTTTGTATATGTATAGCTGTAATACATCATCAAGTGTGTACAAGAAAGCAAGCCACATAGGTCATTGTGCTACTCTGTGTAGTGCTACTAGATCCTATTCTAACAATCATTAGAACCACATGTTCAAGGTGATATCATGTACTAGAGAACTGATGTGTGACCTAATATTGCGAGATCTCAGATCAGCTGACAATAAGCGGTCCGCTGCAGAGTCTAGCCTTGCTGTTGGCGAGATCTTTGTGCGGTGGACGGACTCACGGCAATCCCACATTTTGCCAGCTTCCTCTGAATCTGTTGGCTTATAGTCTCATCATTTTTTTGCATCTGTTGATCTATAAATGCTTTTGCATCTACAGACAACTTTGTTGGTCTTCCCAAGTGTGGTAGATTCACCACGGAGCCAGTAATTTGTAGTTTCTTGATGAAATGAGAGACGCTAGTGAGGCTTACTACTGCTTACCAGTAAACCTGCATTCTTCGATGACCTGCTGGGTGGAGATCTTGCTTGTGAAGGGGCTCGATTTGAGTTCTCGTATAATTTGAAACTTTAGGCATGATGACTGACCATCAAGGTGCTTTAAACATTAATGTAAAGCGAATGAGTGAATGATTTCTGGTCTAAGTTAAATAAACACGAACAGTCGCTATCGCAGGAAACTGGTGTGGAGACTGGGGTCGGGTGCAAGAAAAATCGTGGTTCTACATGCTGTGAAAATGGCATTTTGGCAAGTGTGTAACATAGTGATTAAGTACAATTGCATTTACTTATCGGAACTGTGGTGTTTTGGGGTTTTGAATCAAGTCAACAATTTAGCATTACTTCTGAAATAACGAGGTGAGTTTCATAGCTAACATTTCGTCGAGCTGTGATGCTATTTTGGCAGATTAATGATATCTTTCATGCGCAATGATTGGAAAGGTCATTTATATATTCCACTCAGCGAACTGTGTTTTGAAGGTGAGAAATTCATGCACTTGTTTTGGCAATTGTACAAGCTATGTAACGTGTGACCCGGAAAACATGTTTTTAATGTCTCGAGCATCTCTTCAACTGCCACAGGTTTTACATTACTGCTAAACTGGGAGGTGCTAGGTGCACTGATAGAAGCAGAGACAATTATTGTAGAGGTCGATGCAAGATCAAAGGAGGAACTAGCCCGAGTTGTATTTTCTATAGCAGACAGACTAGACATAGCTACGGTTGTGTTAGAAGTGATAGAAGATGCAGGGAACATATCAGTAACAGTAGAAATAGAGAGCAAGTCATCTGTACATGAAGAAAAAATAATTCAATGATGAAACCTACAAATGAAGTTTGCACCACTTAGCGTAACATAATCATTTTTCAGTTTCTTACTTACAGTTTGCGTGACTGTGGCTCTTTAATATTACACAAACGCTTATCCTTTTTTTTCTCTCTCATGTTACTTTTCTTCACCAATTTTAATACTAGGAACTACTTTGAAATAGTACTAAGCTTTAACTGCAACAGGGAAAATACAACTGCTCAAAACTCAGGATTCAGAAGACACTACACAGGCAAGTGAGTTCAAGTGTTAACTTGACATTCGTAGCGATCACTGTCGCGTGTCAGCGGCTGTTAAATTAATCAAATACTCAGCAAAAAGAAAGTAGGTTATGCTATTTTATTGATTTTCACTCACAACTGCTTTTCTGATGCTTTGGTTGAAAACCAAATTCTAAAAGACCTTTCTGTCGTTTTCCACGTGCAGACACCATTTTGTAAACGATTCACAATGGATTATGGGGGGTTTCCCCTGGCCGCGAGAGGAATGGAAAAGACAAATTGGCGGATGTCGTTTCTAGGGGTGAATTGGCAAAACCAAGCTGGATTGCTTCAACAAATTATGTATTTTCAAAGTGGTAACACCTGCGAGATATTTTCACAGCATTGGTTGGAAGGGGAAAGCAATATTTTCCCATAAACGCAATGGGATTTCACCTTTGAACAGACAAACATTCGTTGGATAATTTCGGTAAATATTTCAGTGAAACAGGCGGTAACATTTACTTGAACAGCCAGTAAAAATAACCGGTTACCGGCTCTTAACAAGAACCCTGATCATTGTGTAAGATGTTGCAGTGCAGTACACAACAAAGGTCATGTGAAGACCACTGGGATGTACATGTAAGGATTCTGTAGGGGAGGGTGAAATATTTCTTTTAACTGTTCATCCAGTACACTGGTTGTATTATGTGGAAAGAAAGTTTTTTTGTTAAGAGAAGTGCTATTCATCTGGGCAGAAGGACAAAGCAAAGAATGTGCCTATTTTGAAGAAAATGTTATGAACATGAAGAAGAACTTGTGTCACATGTTGTGCCAAGGTATCAACCTAATCAAGACTTTGTTGTTCCCCTTGCATCTAGTATTCTTTTTGTATTTGAGCAACTTCTGCCATGGTAAAAACCACAAAAAACTCTTTTGGTCTGGTTTGTATGAAACATCACTAGATCTTCCAGAAGCATGTTTAGAGCAAAGACATACATTGAAGTTCTCTAAAATTTTTTAGAAAAATGTTGAGTTTGCTCTCAAATGAAAATGTATTTATGCATGTCCTATTTCACTGCTTGGCAATACCCAGGGGAGCTAAGTTTATACATTGCAGCCAATTAAAACAAGCTATTTTTTACTGGGCACATGTGGTAAAAAGGTAAAGTCTGCTTACGAGCCAAGTGGCCCATCAGGCCGGAGCTTATCCCGGTTTCTGTAGCATGAAGCAACTAGGAGTATTTCTACTCCCCCCTGGATGGGATGCTAGTCCATCGCAGGGTTACCCCCAGCATTAAGTTCGCCAGTACCAATTTATACACCTGGGTGGAGAGAGGCACTGTGAGAGTAAAGTGTCTTGCCCAAGAACACAACACAATGTCCCCAGCCAGGGCTCGAACCTGGACCGCTCGATCCGGAGACGAGCGCACTAACCATGAGGCCACCGCGCCTCCCTAAGGGCACATGTGGGCACATTGGAATTTTGTTACTGAGCCCATGAGGGAGCATCGGAATACAATGGGATAACTATGAAAGTTGAAATACTTTCAAGAAACCAGCACAGTTACAGATACTGGAGGGCTGTCATTAAGTTTTGAGTCACCTGTAGTCTTAATCTTCACACCTGTAACAAACTTGTTACCTTTTGAGTGAATTGTTTCGACTATAGGCAAGTTCACTGATAACATCAATGGTCCATCAAACATACTCAGCAGTAGCAGGTATCACAGGTTACAGCCCTTATTGACAGGCCTGTATCCTATTAGCTCTGCATACCCCTCCCCATTGTACTACACTTCATGGGAAACTTCAACATTGAGATTGAAAGAAATGTTCATAAATAACATTCTGATGTTGGAGAAGCAAATACATAATATGCACAAAAGACAACATACTGTAATTCCTTGCATAGTCCTCACTTGAAACTCCTTTGTACTTATCACGATTTTTCTTGGATCTTTTCCGTTCTTGCTTTAACCTGTCATCATCCTGAACCAACTCAACAAGGTCTTTCACTTTGTGACGTACTGTGTAGAAAATAACATAAAACTATTTAAACCTGCAGGTGATTGCTGGTAATATCAATAGGCAACCTGACATTACTAGAGGGAGTTAATTTGTACTATGATGATTGTTCGAGCTTTAACAAGAATAATTAAAAGGTTATATTTCCCTACCTTGCTACCTTATATAAGGCTGTGGTAAATTTTGACTTGAAATGAGTACTGAAAATTTTGCATTGCAAACTAAATGATTAACTTGTTTGAGCACATAAGATTTAAAGACCAACTTAACACCAGTTCTTTAAAAAGTGTCAGTTTCAAACATTTCTTTGCCGGAAACTTGCTAGATCATATCATTCTTCTGTCAAGATACCATCGTGTGGTTCCAGAAAATATCCACACCCCCACCACGGGTTTATTTTTCCAGTTTGACCCCCCATCCTCCAGGATTTTCCGTTCCAGGGGGTTTCACAGCACTCCTCACCCCTAGCCCTCAGAAATATTGTATCCATAAGTAACAAGACTTAGCTGATTTATTCTAATCTTCTAGGTACTGTAATAAAATTGAAACGCAGTTGTTTAAGGTTACATTGTAGATGAAAACGTAAGTAGTAGGTTATGGAGTAGCAGGTTCCATCCAAAAAGTAAGCAGCTAAGGTGTGCCTGAAAAACTTGCCACAGAGCACCTGCTCACAATGCATCTTTCAGGGAGAGTATGCCACTGGGAACATTTTTGAAAAATGATTCCCCGAGATGCCATTTGGGGCTATTTTCGGTAAATGTTGTGTAAATTTGTAGATGGTTTTCCCACTCTTAATTTGATCTTATAGTTCTGGAATGTACCTTTATGAGATAGTGATAACTGAAGTCATGTATAACTCGACAGCTTACAGTCACTATGCATGTCATTATTACCTTTATTTTCTTTACATGCCATGCAATTACAAATTCTGAACAACTGTAGTGCACATGAATAAAACTACATACTGGCACGGAATATCATCTTGAAAACAACTAGTCTTTTTCACAATTATAGTCACTGGTGTTCAGTTACTGTCAACTTCAACTCAAGTCCTTGAATCCACTATATGAAACAGAAGTAAATGTAACATTCTCGTGCTGCGGCATCCGATACCCAATAAATTGAATTGAAGGTTTGGTTGTTTCACGTCTTACTGGCTCCTGACAATTCCTAAAAGAAAAACTCACTTAAATTGTATTTTTATGTTAAACTACATTTATTTTAAGCTTTTTTTTCTGATATATAGTTTGTCAGGGTTTTATTGAAACTCGCACATGTACGAATTTTTTCTGAAAGGACACCTGTGAAGGTAGGAAGTAACCTTAACAAAAACGACATTATCTCTAGCAGATAACTTTGGCAATTATTAGCTTTAAAATTCTCTATATTTAGGCGCTTTTGTATGCATTTCTTGGCTTCATCTTAAATTTAATTTTAAACAAAGTTTATTTCACGTTTCTTTCATATTCTAATCTTAAGATCACAATGTTAGGCATTTTAAAGCGCACAGATTTGACACGCATTCATTCTCTGATAGGCATCTCACCAGGACTTCGTTTCTAAACCCATTGATGCCTGCATAAAATTGCCCGCAACCCACCCGTAATTCCCTGACGTTTTTGTGAAATATTTCAGTGTGAGCAAAAGCACAAAAAAAAACATATGCACAGTAACCACAGACACAAGATCAGGTTTCAATACATCATTTATTTAAAGTTGAATAAATGAAGGACCAAAATATTAAAAAATATCAACACAAAGAACTCCACCTCAACCTCAAAATATTGTAATAAATAGCATTATTTTTTGTAGAAATATAAGTAATGTGAAATTATCAGCATCTTTTTTTTCTTTTTAAGTAAGGTAGAAATCCAATAGGTTATTGTAAAAACTATAAAAGGGGTTAATCGTGCCTAAATAATGTCATATGTATACAATAGGGGGAGGGGAAAAAGTTTTCTGGAATGTAAGTACTGTAACTGTAACCAAGTAAGTAGTAGATAAATGTTGTACTGTAGCACTGTATTGTAAGTATTTTTCATTGTAAGTAGTGTTCTTTTTTTTCTTAGTCTGGTAGTGTGGAAATAAAGTTAATTTAAAAAACAAAACAAAAAGAACTCAACTTGATGTGAAAAACTGATGAAAAAACAAGAAATTATATTATTTCTTTACCACGCAACAAAATGTCCCACACATGCCAAGAAAATTGACTTTGCGAAAATGAGTTAATAATTGAGTT
Source organism: Orbicella faveolata (assembly GCF_042242905.1). Lineage (NCBI taxonomy): Eukaryota > Metazoa > Cnidaria > Anthozoa > Scleractinia > Merulinidae > Orbicella > Orbicella faveolata. Next base: position 8,933,857 of record NW_028301536.1, on the reverse strand, counting down.
TAGAGGACAAAAATGAAACCAAATACAACAGAATTTCATTATAATACTATAATGGCTAACATTTGAAGAAAACAGTTCGAAAAATAAAAGCAAAGAACTCAATGTAAAAATCAATCTGAAAACAAGAAATCAAGTAATTTCTTCGCCGCACGGCAAAATAGTATGGTGCTGCAAAAGAAAGATGAAAGTCGTAAATCAAAAAGACGACAAAAACAACCCAATTATTTTGAGATCAGCTGTATTTCAACTGTGTTAAATTAGTGGCAATTTAGTTCTTTTCTCAGCAGAAATCCAATGTGCAAGTTACTGTTCACTTTTAAAACCTAAAATTCCCAAATACAAGGAACCAAATGAAAGAAATGCGAAAGGAAGTTCAATAACAATAAATTTTCATTCAAGCTGAGGCGAAGAAACCTATTTAAAAGTAAAAAAATGTTCAAAATTTCGCAGACGTGCTTTGCTGCATGACCACATGTTCAAACTATTCTTCACGCTAACGCGAAAGCTTGAGGTTTTGCCGACCGCTTTTGCAGTCACTTTAACGCCCGTGGCTTTACCGATAGTTCCAAAAGTTGAATTCAACTTCGAAGTAATAATGTACATTACTATTTTTTGTTTCTTAAGTCAATCTGCTTTAAATCTGCGATCTGTCATCAAAACTTACTTGAAAGCACTCCGATCTGAGGCCACCTAAACATTGATTTGTATTTTCCCTTTCTATTTTAAAGCCCAAAGCAGTAATTTATCCGTGTTAGGAATAAAAGCAAGACCTTGGAAGTTTTAAGATTTGGCCCACCACGCGCCATGATTACCTGCACTTTTCAAGCGCATGATTTTAAGAGGAAAAACCGTCTTTCTCGGACCCCTAATGACCTCTAAATATATGGTCAGAAAGTCCATTCTGATTGGTTTATTTGTCCTCAAGAACAATAGAATAGGAGAACCAAAAAGTCTTCAGGGAGGTCTCTCTATTTACGCACACAAAAGAAAAAGCGAGTGAAGAGAGCACCAAGCACGCAGGGGTGGGGGATGGGGTTTGTGAGCGAAGCGAGAAGCAAGAAGAGAGTGGACTTATTAGGCTTCTCCCCCTGTCATCACCTTGCTCCACCCCTTGACCAATTAATTAAATCGGACTAATAAAATTTGAGCGGTAAATTGATTATTTTATTAATTGATTACAAGCATCAGTTTGCAAACAACCCACACGTGCGTTTGAGTGTTAAGAATGTCGTCTCAGACGACTTTTCAACTGCAAAAAAACTGCTACAGTACAGCCTAAAAGTAATGCACGTGCAAGAACTTCTTTTTGCGTCTACAAGCCAGCAACTTCTTGCAGCTTCCTACGGGAAGGATCTTGGATCCTGCAAGACGCCAGAACTTCTTTGCGGTTATAGATGTTAAAACTGCAAGAACTTCTTTGTGGTTATAGAAGTTAAAACTACAAGAACTTCTTTGCAGTAGGATTTTCAAAACCCAAGAACTTCTTTGCGGTAGGATTTTCAAACCGCAAGAACTTTTTTGTGCTAAGATCTTAGCACACAAAAATCTGGAACGGTCAGATTTATATTTTCTAGCCCACACTTACCGTAAGAAGTAATAATGTGACAATTTCTTAACTCTTGACAACTAAACCCTTAAGTTCAGTTCAGACAACAAACTTTTCATGAGCCAAACTTAATTCAAATTTGGACCGACCCAAATTATGAAACATATGCCTGTTAATTCAGGCGATATCAAACGGCCTAAGAAATGTTTCGAACAGATCATGGCAGCTGTTCAAATGGCCAAGGAAAAAGCAATGAACGGATGCGCATTTGATGAAACTTGAAATTCTTTGATTGGTGTGAGGTGCTGTTTACATGTTCTACAAAGTACTTATATCCATCAAAACATAAACAAATATAGCCAAAGAAGAAGTTGATTATCTCACATGAACCGACGAACAAACAAATCGTTGACCTTACTACGTATACGGCTACCATCACCCAAGAGGTCTTGGGAAGTTTCTTAACCCATTGATACTTGCATGAAATTGCCCGCAACCCACCGCTAATTCCCTGGTGTTTTTGTGAAATATTTCAGAGCGAGCGAAAGCACAAAAATAAACCATATGCGCAGTAACCACAGACACAAGATCAGGTTCCAAGACATCGTTTATTTAAAGTTGAATAAATGAAGGGCCAAAATATTTAAAAAATATCAACAAAAAGAACTCAACTTGATCTGTAAAACTGAAAAGAAAACAAGAAATTATATTTTTTTCTTTGCCGCTCAACAAAAGCCAAGAAAATTGAATACACAAAAATGAGTTCAGTTTTTACTTCAGAGGACAAAACGAAACCGAATACAACAGAATTTCCACTCTTTTACTATAACGGATAACATATAAAAAAACACCTGAACATAAAGGCAAAAGACACATGTAAAAACCATTTTAAAAAGAAGAAATTAGATAATTTCTTAGCCATGCAATGAAATAATACAGCACAGTGAAAGAAAGATGAAAGTTGCACATCAAAAAGATGACAAAAACAAGCCAATTATTTTGAGATAAATGGTATTTTAACTGTGTTAATTTAGTTCCCACTTTGTTCTTTTCTCAGTAGTTCTGTAGTGGCTGGATAAGACTCAAAATAATACATTTGAACGAAGAAAATAAACTAAACAAACAAACCATGGGGTTTGCTGTAAATTAAATATGCACAAATCCAGTGTGCAAAAATACTGTTCACTTTTAAAACCTAAAATTCCCAAATAAAGGCAACCAAATAAAAGAAACGTGAGAGGAAGTTCAATAACGATAAATTTTCATTCAAGATGAGGCAAAAATACCTATCTAAAAGCATAAAAATGTTCAAAATTTCTCAGACATGCTTTGCTGCATGACCAAAAGTTCAAATCAATTCTTCACCCTAAAGCGAAAGCTTGAGATTTTGCTGACAAGTTTTGCAGTAACTTTATCGGCCGTGGCTTTACCGATTGTTCTAAAAGTTGAATTCAACTTAGAAGCAATACTGTACATTACCATTTTTGTTTTCTTAAGTCCAGGAAGCTGCTTTTAATCCGTGATCTATACTCAAATCTCACTTGAAAGCGCACTGTCATGTTTTCGTGGTGGTTGAAGGAAGGAAAAATTCTTCACCAGAAAGGTTTGAGGACTCTCAACACCTTGATCTTCCATTCTGAGGCTACCTAAACATCAATTTATGTTTTTCCTTTCCATTTTTAAGTGCCAAAGAAGTAATTCCTCCATTTTAGAAATGAAAACAAGGCCCCAGAAGTTTGTAGATTTGGCCTGCAATGCACCATGATTACCTGCACTTTTCAAGTGTATGATTTTAAGACGGAAAACCGTCTTTCTAGGACCCCTAAAGCCCTCTAAAAATATGCTCAGAAAGTCGATTCTCATTGGTTTATTTGTCCTTAACAACAATTGAACAATAGAACCAAAACATCCTCAGGGAGGGCAGGAAAGGCAATTGCCCCCGCGTGCTTTTTTACAGCCAGTTACGGCCAGCACAGGAAATTGGGAGTGAGTTTTCGCACAGCTGGTTATAGCTGGCATAGGAGTCAATGGGTTAATGATGTGACTAACATTTAGTTCTAAAGTGTAAACCATATAAAGCCTAAACACTGTTGAAGTCATTCTTGGAGAGAGTTCTCGTTTGCGAATATTTATCACTGACAGTGGGAAGAGTTTGGTCACGTGCTAAGCAACCTGTGAATTGAGTGTGTCGCAAGATACATGTAACTTTACAGTTTGAGACAGAGATAAGGCCTTTGGCTCTTTGTTGGTTTATAATTATTTTTATCAGTTTAGTAACAGCACATTTTTATCATTTCCTGAATTAGATACTGGGTTTGCCTCGTTTTGTTCTTCAGCGACATGGAGGAACTTTTACTGTTTACAATAATTATTGAGATGTGTCCCGGAGTCCCAGACTAACAGCGTGAAATGACTGTATTTGAAATGGCTTTTTCTGTCCGGAATGACCCTTGTGGCAAAGGTTAAACAAACAACATATTTACTGGGAAGTAGCTTCCTAGAGCAACCCAAATTTTAAAACAAGAGAGTTTCTCAGTCGGCGAAAACAAGCACAGGACTACATGCACACATGAAAAAAGCGTGACTTTTTCACATATCAGTAATGTTTGAAGCTTTATGCAAATTCAAGGCGCCAACAATATGATTGTTATCTTACTTAATAAGAAACATATTCAAGTTCAGTGCATGCTGTCTTAAAAGATTTCATTCAATGGGATTCTCTTCAAAAAGACAGGAATGTACAAGGCAAACTCATGAGATTTCGGTTTTCAGAAAATAATTCAAGTGCTTATCACAACCATTGCTATACCGGTAATGTTTTAACGCATTGCAAACAGGGTAGAATTTACAATGTTCACCTTTCAAGTTTCCTTGATTACCGTTTGTTTAGAAACACAAAATGCATTTTACGCAAGAGCTTTTTGTCTGTAATAATGATAATAATGGTGGTGTCTCATTTGTTTACACAGGAAATCTTTGCGGTTCAGTGTGCGATTTGAACGAAAATAGTCTTTGCTCACATATCACACAAGAAGAAGAAAACAGCACTTCTGAATGACAACAGATGTGACCTTACACAGGAAAACGTACACTACGCCTTAACTGTTAACCGGATAAAAGCCTTTATCATCTGTTTGTTATCCGCTTGTAATCTGTTTAAATGTTTCATGAAAACCGTTTCAAGCCCTAGGCAAAGCATTTAATGTTATGATCAAACCGTTCGAATGGCTTTCGTAACTGTTCAAAAATTCTCTGGATCCATTAAAACGGAAAAGGGTATCCGTTAAGAACATCTAAGCAGCCCTTAAAATGACAAAAGTGATCCCTTAGAGAAATCCAAGCATCTATTAAAACGGCAAAAGCAATCCATTAAAAAATCCAAGCATCCGTTTAAACGGCAAAAGCAATCCGTAAAGAAATCTTTGAATTCATTTTAATGGGAAGTCTATCCCGTATCCATTTAGAAAGTCTTGGAACCATTATGAAAACATTTTAATGAACACTTTAAGCTTACTGTTAAAACAACCAAAGACAATGTTAGCCAGAAGCTACGGAGTTCCGAAGACAGACAGAACAGAACGATAAAACAATTTGTCAGACCGAACAGAAAGCCGTGGTATGCTTGTAAATAAATCACGTTGGCGTCTCATTCGCGAACGCTCGATTTACAACTTTCTTATGTCTCATGTTTTGTTGCAGGTTGAGTTTTAAAAGTTAGCTGGCTTAGTACATATTTTTATGTATATTTTAGTGCTGGTCGAATGAGAACCACAACAGCTCTGTTTGGGTCACAAGAATTCATGCAAAACTGTGGTATGCGATGTACCACTTTGTTTACCTTGTTAGAATTATGTTGTAACAAACATACCTTTCCTTTAATCAGTCCCCTGCATTCTATTTTGTGTTAAATCGTACTGAGGTCATGGAAAGTATATTTCTAGCTTGAAATTCATGTCAATCTTCGTCCAAGGGCCGTCCAAGGGCCATCCAAGGACTGGCATTTTAGGCTAAGAGCAAACTTCCCCGACCCCGTCCAGGAAAAGTTTTTCACTCGCGTCACGTGTGAATTGCGTGTAACAATTAGTGATATTGTGGCACGAATGTGTTTCTGCTCTTGAAAAAACTCGCTCGTCTACCATTTATGTAGTATTTTTATTGATAGAAAATCGTGTTTCCTTAAAATAATTTGTGACTGGAGATTACTTCGTTTATATCGGCGGAATTTGATTGGAAATGTTTCTGGATTGGCATTGCATACGATGACTTCGATTACACAAACATGGACAGAATTGTGTTTTTGTTTTCTTGACAATTCGACACAGAGACAATTTTCAACCGTACGTAGTTATTCACTTGCTTTGAATTATATTACAGTCGAACCTCGATTATCCGGACCTCAATTATCTGGACTATTCGATTATCTGGACTTTTTTCTCTGGTCCCAATTTTTTCATGAATATTAATCAGCTGCGATCTTGAAAACTCAAAGTCGCAAAAAGCCCAATAATCCTTTCAAAGACTGTTGAAACAGCGTATTATCCTGTGTGCTTTTCAAAATTCACAAGGGGGACGAGACAAAGAAATATTCTGATGCGTTCAGCTGATATCTGATTGGCTCAATTGTTTTGTTACCAAGGGAATTTCATGCTTGATTAGTTCCTTCCACATGGGTTATGTAAACACATGAGCAATTGATCAAAAACTCAAATAAAAAACATGTCTATGAAGCGAAAGCGAGCCGTTGTATCGATTAAAGATAAGCAGATAATTATTTCACGTTTGGATAAAGGAGAGAAAGGAACAAATTTAGC
>NW_028301536.1:8855000-8925000 GCF_042242905.1 Orbicella faveolata | reverse complement strand
AACACAACAATTTTACTTCTTGCGGCGGCTTGCGTGTTCTTGCGGTGCAAGAACTTCTTGCGCCACTTCTTGCATGTGCATTATTTTTGGGCTGTACTGTATAGGGGAGAGAAAGCCGAAATCAAGTGGTCCTTCCAATTTTTGTAGGATATAAAATTGTTCCTTTGCTATTCATTTTGGGGATCTTCCCAAGACGTCTAGCATATCTGCGGAGAATTTACCCCGAAGGTGTTACACAGTGTAGCACTCCTCAACTACAATGAGCAAGACACAACTGTTTAGCGGAGAATCTTCGTTCTACAACATGTTTTGGAATATTCCGTCCAAAAAGTGTTCCGCTGTCTTCCGAACTTAGAAAATTACTACCTCACTTCAGAAAATACAAAGGCGTACTTTTATTTACATTAAAAGTAAGGGAAAGCGGTCAAATAATTCTGCAGTTTTATGGTAGGTATCAGCCAGTTTCAGACTGCCGACAATTGTGATGCTAATGATTATGTAAATAAATCTGCTTGTCTCATTAATTCTGAAAAAAAAAATAACATTACAATCTTATTTATTGTAGTGCTATTTGAAAAGAACAAAAACTTACCTTTTACCAGGTACTTTTAAGTACATGTAATGCGAATTGCGGTGTGACATTTCATTTGAACGAAAGAGATGTGCACGCGAACTGTTCTTGATCTGGTTGTCTTTATCGCTAGTTAGCTTTTGTTCTTGACAAGCTTAGCTTTTGCTCTTCTTAATAATGTCCGGACGAAAATGCAAGAAAACTTCTTGTCCGTTTGCATCTTCGAAGAAGCCGAAGAAGCGAAAATCTGGAATCAATGAATTCAGTGTGGACCAAGCAAGATCTTTGGCTTTGAGCAACCGTGGGTTGTACTACAACCAAGACAAATGGTTATTCGAGGACACTAATCCCGCCAATAAAGCCTCCAGCATGTCCGCGAAGTGTTCTGTTGCAGCTACACAAAGAAACAAATCAGTTAGCTTACACAATGCTGACAATCGGTTATAATTGTCTTCATTTTTTGATGAAATTTACCGATCGAGTCAAAACAACATTTTGAATTATGGCGAAGCTTATCAGTTGTCTCCCATTATTTTATATTATGTTATTATTACAGATACAACTTCCTTTTGATTAACGAAGGTTAGGGACATTTTTTGCTCAAAGAATCACTTCTTACCCGGCAGCTGACATTTCCGAGAGCATTTTGTCCCTTGGATTTTCATTTGTTTGCGGCTGAACATCAACTTGTGAGGTTCGCTTGCTGGCCCGCTTGCTTGTTCCACTTCAAGATTTCCTCTTTTTGGCTTCTCGAGGCATGGTTCTAATAAATGTCTGGAGAGCGAAGAGGTCTAAAGTTGAGCAACATAACACCAATTCTGCCGACGAAATCTTCTGCGTAAAAGAAATCACAGCAGTTTACATACAAAGCTTTTTAAAGCTCTGGTATTTTGTCCTTCGAACGATAACACTGCAACTGGTTTCGCGCCAGAATTGTAGACGTCTGTTTATTTCAAGTTGTCGTAAGCCATTGTTGTTGTAAACTGACCCGTGCCGACATCTGTCAATGCGTCACAACTATTAAGCTTTCAGAAAATGTATAGGTTGATGGGGTTTTCTTTCAAAGCACCAGAATAAGAGCGTGATTTCCAAACACTGTCAATCCACCTACCATGATACCTTCATTGTTCATGTATTGCTGCACCTCTTCTTCTGCATTTTGTTCGACTTGACATCCAACAAACATGATGCTCAGGAGTGCTGTCTGCATCATCCGATGTCAGAACAAAAGACGGAAAATATATGGCAAAGAATCTTATGTTTAAGGTTACTTCAAACCTTCACGGGTGTCCTCCAGAGAAAAATTTGTACACGCACTGTTTTGAAGGAAACCCCAAAAACTATATATCAATAGAAAGGTTATAAAATATAGAATTCAATAAAATTATATTCTTTTCTGCCGACTGCTTTCCTAAGGCGGCAAAAGCCGTTAACGCCAAAATGACCGACTGAAATTCCGGCAAATTAATCAGGTATCAAATGCAATCATTGATGGAAAATAACTGTGCAGTGTTGATCACAAAGCATCAATCTCTCAAAGCATGTCAACATTTTCTTTCATTTCTATTGGTTATCTTTTTATAGATCTGTCAAGTTCCACTATCGAAACATTCGCGTAACATGTTGCGGTAGAAACCACCACGAGAAAAGTATTTCAAATAAAAGAATTCCCCAACACTTTTTTGTTCGTATCTATCAGTGAATGTTCTGGCTAAATTTCACGGAAAATCATCAATTCTACATACCCTATTAATTCATTTAAAGAGGAGGGATTCTCTTGAAAAATGAGTCCAAGTTTTCGCCTTCTAAAGTTTTATAAACATGTCATGCCTTGTCAGAGGGATATGTCAACTCAAATGCTGTCAGCCAATGAAATAACAGAACCCCTGACATTCACAGTAAGGAAAGTTGAGCTTCACGGTTAAGCGATAGTGTTAGAGTCATGTTTTAGGCACATACGTTTTAGGCCAGTGGTCAACAAAAAAAGGGCAAAACAGAGAAAAACGATGTGCAACAAAACAAAAAGAAACTGAGGAGCAATTGCCAAAGTGTGATTACAAAAAGGCACTCTTGACGGACATGAAATCTCAAATTGAAAGTATTTGATATAGGATCTCTGGATTAAGACGTTTGCCGCGAAAAGGTCGCTGAGGAGTCCATGCCTTTTGGGGATTATGACATCTTGATGGTTTATTAACTTTTAATAAAAAACCTCTTTTTTCCAACAACTCGCACGCATTTTAATATTTTCTTTTTCTTTTTTGGAAAATGTTGCCTTTAATAATGAACTTTAATTTGGCTGGAAAAAAGAAAATTTGAAAAAAGTAGCCCCGCGAAGGTTTGGAGTAACCTTAATTCGACTGGTGGAGTATTAGTGTTGGTTTGGTAACCTGAATCGATTGGGAAAGTACAATACTGTTCATTCAATCACACACTGGAAAGAGAACTCTTTCTGTAGCCCGCTCCCCTTCAGAAATTTACCCCTTTCAGAACCCCCTACCCGAATTTCTGTGACTCTCCGTAGGGTGGGTATGGATATTTTCTGGAACCACACATTTCACCAGAAGCAGCAGATTAATAATTTTCTAAATATTTATCTTTGTTTCTTCTGAAATAAATTTCCTTTCTTTAAAGACCAGGAGTCTGCTAATATCGTGAAGACACAGTTGAAAGATCTCAGTGTGAAGCTGCAGACCAGTGTTCAACCGGTGTTTACGAGCCGCAAGATTGCCCAGGAGTTCTCGACAAGCGAACCTAAGCCTCAGCTCATTGATCAACAATGCGTTGTGTATAACTTCAAGTGTGACCAGTGCGATGCTGGTTATGTCGGTTACACCCGTGGCCATCTGTTCGTACGCGTTGATGGACATAGAAGCAAGACCTCGTCAGTACGCAATCACTATGATAATAGACACGCAGACAGGATTCTGGATGACCTTCGCAATTGTTTTAGCGTGTTGAAAAAATGCCACAACAAGTTTGATTGTCTCATTAATGAGATGTTACTCATTAAACAATTACGACCGTGTTTAAATGTACAATCAGACTCAGTTCGCGCTAAAGTCTTTGTCTAACTTATGCAAATTAGAAACTCTGAACTCTTAGTTACTCTTGAAATCGCATATTTAATTAGTTTCCCTTGACAATGGCGCCAAGATGTCGCCGAAACGTCGGATTTATCTATCGTTAGTTTTTGCCTGTATATGTTTATCTAAATCATTGTTGATTTCTTGTGTCATTCACACAAATTCAGAAATCTGATACAAGTATAAAAAGCTTGAAATTGTCTCCAATACAGTTGGCGGGGTGACAGAAACTTGTTCCCTGGAGACTAAAAAATTCAGTTGCCACTCAAGGCATTCAAAGTGCTCTTAGTGAGTAGGCTCCCAATGCATTCTAAAAGGTCCTGAAATATTCCAAATAAGGTTGTTGATTTCTTGCACTTATCATAATCAGGTTTTAGCCAATCAGCGGGTATACCTCCATGAAGCTACAATAAGATGTTTATAAACAGTTGACAAATTAGAATGCAGAGAGACAGTGTAAATACTGGTAAACTGTACCTATACTCAAGTATTAATCAACAACTGATGAGCAATTGATCAAATTACAGTAAGGACACTCAAACCATGAACACAGCAGAATGAGTTCTTTCCTGTAATGCATAGATAGGTGTTAACTACTCCGGATGGCAAAAGTTTTATTGCTTGAACACACACACTAATCATGAATGAAATGCCGAGCTAAACCTACAAGTTTTTATACTTATGTAAATCTTAGAAAGTTCCAGAAGCGTCTCTGCATATATTTGGGCTTGCGGGACAATGCATGCTAATTATGAAACACTCTACATTATGACTATGCCTGAAAGGTGATAGAATGAATCAAACTACACAAGCTGATTATGTAACATCTCCCCTCTAATTGAAAATAGCTTAAGGCCTTAAATGAAATGCTGAAACTAATTAAATTGTCTCTATAAGTCTTTTAGGTCTTGTAATCACACGTCTTGGTCGTTCACTGCTAGTGCTCTCGTCACGCTTTACACTCTCGGCAGGTATCGGAACAGTCTCTTGAGATGGATGAATGAAGCGACGATTTCTCACTAACTGGGTCCATTAGTAGTTTCGACACTGTACAATCTCGGTTGAGACGCTACTGGCGTTTTGCTAACGGTTGCTGGGGTCCATTGGTTACACTGGGGGTGAACTTGTACGTACACTCTCTGATTCTGTGGCAGTGAAGGTAGATCCCTTGCAGTCTTGTTGTAGTGCTCGCACATTTTGTCCTTGTGTTTCACCATTTGCTCTCGGACAACCTGACAACAGGGATTCTGGATAGGGGATCTGGTTGGAAGTAATGCTCTGTACCTTCGTCCATTCAATAGCTCTGCAGGTGACGGTATGCTGGTAGTAAGGGGTGTGGCTCTGTAGCTCAACATAGCTAAGTTTGGATCATGTCCTGCAGCTGCACACTTTCTCATGCACTGCTTGACCGTCTGCACCATACGTTCAATGAAACCATTACTCTGCGGGTAACGAGGGCTGGACGTGATGTGAGATAGGCATTTTAACTCTGTAATATTGCTAATTTTGCTGATATAAAGAGCCCTTATTATGTAGTCACCTAAACAATGCGCCAAAAAATGTCAATTGTTCATGGGTCAAGTGTCCTTATTGTAAAAGCCCAACAAAATTAATGTTCACTAAACGGTATTAATAAACTAATAGTTCATTGATGAATGGTTCACGAATGATAATTATACCTCACATCAGTCTTGACCTCACTGAAATGCAATGGGCATTGAGCTGAACATACAGAATTACCTAACATCTCTAAACTTACTGTTAATTCCTTGATCTTTCCCGTATTCATCGAAATGGCTAAAGCTTTCTAACTGCCTTAAATCGTAGATGTGGTCCCTTGTGTTAGTGACTACTCGCTCCGACCCATTCTTGACCAAGTAAGTTAGAAGAAGCAAAGACTACAACAACAAACAGAAACAACTTTCTAGTTAATCATACCGAAAAGAGCCAGCGTCAAATATGATAATTTGTATGTCCAAACCTTGTAAATTCTCCTCCAGTTCTTTTTGTTTTCGTGCAGCATTCTTTTCCAGAGCATAGACATGACCTCGGGAAAATGCTCGTATGTATAGGTATACCTTGCAATTTCCGCCATAATTGTTCCGTGAGGCCCCCAAGTGTCGTCATTTGTGGCTTCCCTCACCTTTGCTTCGATTTCGGTGTAGTTCATGACTACATTTGTTCTGATTAATGAAACGAAAACAAACAGTTTAACTACGTGCCTCAAATAAGGCCACTAATTACAATATCATCTAAGACTTGGCACGGATTTGCAAATAATATTGAAAAAACTTACACTTTGTCCTGTAATTCGCGGATTTTCCACATTTTAGATTGTATAATTTTTAATTACGTTTAAAAAACTCAAGTCATTTATCTACCAACAGTGATGAAGACGGATTGAATTCGTCTCCTCGCCGATAACAAGATGGCGTCTCCGGAGAAGAGCAATCGTGTTGACCGGAGACGGACGTTGACGTCAAACAGCCAAACCGAGTCTTCAGGCTTCAAGTTCAGCGGTAAATGCGTTCACGTCGTAACGGTCGTCGTAAGGACAGGTCTCAAAAACCGCTGATTGGCTGGGGACTTTTTCTAAGGACGCGTGCGCAGAACGTTGACCGCTGACTTACTGCGGGGATTGGAAGCGCGATCGAGTGGCCATTGAACGGTAGTTTGTGTGAACAGCGCTTGATTGTGCTCTTTTCACCACGAGTTGGTGCTTTTTGCTTGGCCAGTTTGTCAGTATACTTACAGTTTTATTAATGGTTATTTATGAAGAAAGACTGGGTTGTTGAGGATGAGCATAAAATCAATGGATTGCAGTTGATGTTTGCCGACAACGACGATGTTAGCCTGCGCTTGGAGGAGCACAGCAAATTCGGCGCGAAATTCTGCTACATCCTTGCACTGGTTTCTGTTTGGGATTTGTATATAATGGAATGATCTCTGGTGGATTCGTTTCCTTTTAAATTCTACCCTGGTCCCAGAGGTTTTTCTTGATTTTTCTTTTCGCGAAGCGGCGAACACGAGTCGCGAAGTGGCGAGAAAGAAAAACCTCGTTTTTCTTTCTCGCCGCTTCGCGACTCGTGTTTTCACCACTTCGCGGCTCTCTCGTAGCTCTCTCGTGCGGAGAAAAATCAAGAAAAATCTCTGGGACCAGTGTATGTAAATTCACAAGCGCTCCGCAAATTTTGTTTGCTTTGATGTCATCAACCTTTTTCCTGTAATCGATCATCGAACTTGTCATCCCCTCGATTCTCTGATTCTCTATTTGAGCTTTTTTCTGGTTCGTCGTCGTCTTCATCTCCACTGTTTTTGTTTTCTTCATGCTGAGCTGTCATTGGCATACACCTCAGCTCATACAGTAAAAGTCAAGAATAAGAAATTGGTAAGCAGAATTCTGTATACATACACTTAAGAAGGTCATTAATAACTTACATTGTACAACTTTCAAACATAATAGTTCATTATATTATGTCCACTTCACAATACATGTTTGTGATGTTTCCACCTTTCAATAAAATTCCATACCAGTGGCCATAGCACCTGACCATGCAATGTCTTCATTACTTAAGAATTCGAAAACGGAAAAAACCAGGAGATTATTAACCATAATTATTTTGACAATTTTTTTTCAAGTTTTTCTTGAGTTAATTTCAACAATTTACCACAGGTTGAATGATTCTGTTACAGTTTTGAGGCAATTTATTGCTTCTAAAGCCTCCTCTTTTGAAAATTTGATTTTCCTACACAGTTGCAAAACTAGCTACCTTCTAAAATTAGAGTGAAGGATTTCAATCTTTTTCCCTGTGAAAACTTCAAGGTGGTTCTGAAAATTCACCAAGGAGATGCTGAACGTCAATAGCCCCTTGACAAGGGCGGACTGTGCCACCCTCCATGGTCACGTGAACATTGCGGTGACTCTTAGTGATATCATCTCCCAAATCAACTACTTCCATTTTGTTGTGACTTTGTACATCCACAACTGCAGTGCACATATGCCAAGTGGTACTTGCTACAGAACTTGTGGACCAGATAGTGTTTGGCATGCAAAAAAATGTCTTCCTTGATGAAGAGCAGGAACTTTCTATTCTGCAAATTTTGGGTGAAACACTGTACATTTCTGCTCTCGGAGTATACAGTAACACTGAAACTTCTATCATAACTCTTATTGGTATTACCTCCTTGTATTAATGCAAAGTAGACTCATCTTCTGTCTACGATCATTGTTTGGACAATAATTTTGTTATGATCCACAACAAATTTTTCTGTTTTCTAAGTGGAAATACCAAAAAATTGCTAGCTCAGACTAACTAATTTAATTCCAGTTGATGATTATTAGCAACATGTGATCTCACGTTTATTGCCTCCCTTATTAAACAAATTTTGTTTTTGTACTTCTGTCTTCTTGTCTGTCGACCAAGGTCTTTTCATAGTTAAGTAATGGCTGTGGGTGGCAGCTGAACCCAAGAACCATGTACACATCAGTGAACTGTGACTGGCTCCTTTCATTTTGAGATTTGAGCCATTTGCCCTCTGGATTGGAGAGTTTTTCTAGCACGCACACAAACACAAAAAGATGTTATGCCAGATATCCCTGATAAAATGCTAAGTAAACATTTTGTCTCTGACTACTGTAGATACATGTATTTTGCAACTGACCAAACAGTCCAGCAGAATGCTGATCACAGAAAGCTTCCATTTCAGTCAGATCATAGAGGTGTTTACCACCCTTGTGTATAGTGCTTGGTCAGTGTTCTGTGAAACTGCTGAACATGTTTGCCAAATTCTGGTTCTGCTACAAATGTTCACAACATTTTAAAGGAGCTCAGTCACGGTCTGCACATATTGAAAAATTTAGATTTAATTTTTCAAATTCGTCGATTGTAATCCATGTTAATCTGCTCCATCCTTAGCCATCCTTGTTCCTTTATGGTTTATCATTGTCTTTGGTGTTTTCCTATCTTATTAAACTGTTATTTTCAGGTTTCCTACCATTTGAAGGTAATTTTGTATGTGGCCAAAATGACACAAAATACCATGACTGAACTCCTTTAATTTCTACCTGTATTAACAGTTGAGTACAGTCAAGGATAATATTATCTTGATACCTTCATTAAACATGGGTTAGCACTTCAACCCTTTTGTTGTTTATTAGTGCTGATGCATGCTCAAATATAGTGAAAATTTGTAATGAGCCTTGACTACAGAGTGATGGTTGACTCTAGGGGGAAAGGTTTATAATGATCCCATTCTCAAACTGCAGCTTCTTTTGGATTTTGCAAAAACTGACTTATTTGTGTGTTTTCAATTTCAAATAAGAAATTAAATTTACATGTTTGGTCACAATTTTTTTTTTTCACTTGAATGGAATGGTTGGGGCAGAGACTGGTGATGCACAACTTGCGAGTCAAAATAGGGTTTTAGTTACTTTGTGTTTTCTCCAGTAACTTTGCACTGACTTGTTCAAGCTCCTCAACTACATTGTGTATACTTTCATGTTGTAATCTGGCAACATTTAAGTTAACATTCTGCTGAATGATTTAAAAGGTCTAATGTAATTATTTTGATGCTATACCTGTATACCTGTGGGGAACCCAGATTTGATAATGATTGGTATTTTTTCTTACAGACATTTTCACAGAATGATACAGTTTTTTCTGACATTCAGATTCATGAAGTAATTTTTTTTTTTCACTTTAAATCCTAAATATTGTTTTTTGGGTTTTATATTCCAACAATAGTTGGATCACACATTGACCCAGGAGTGCTTTATAAATCTGGCTCTCTGTTTTTATTAAAAATCAATAAGTTGAGTCTTTTAGGTTGAGTTGTGTCAACTAGTAAAGCATTTTCTGTATGTTAAACTTTTGGTACTGATGCTGGAAAGCCCTTTTTAGGGATGCTCCGTAAAGTAAACGCAGGTATTGTATGATGCAAGATAATTTTTCTTTATTGCTTCAAAAACAAAAGAAACTATTACAATGCCCTGATCAGAGGCCAGTGAAGTGCTTATGCTACCAACCTTGCATCCCACTACAGTGTACGATCATTTTTAATTCTGAGAAGTAAGCTTGAATATAAGCTTATGTACCTACCTATTTCGGCGAAATATAATGTTTGCTGCAAACTATTCGCTCCTGTGCGTCTGCTTGAATTAACTTAAGCTTAAGTGTTTGTTGCAAATGCTCGGGTTTAAAGAAAGCTAAATCGCTGTGGTCCAGGCTTTCGAACACTGTAATGAGGTGTTAGGGGTACTTTAGTCAGCCTCCCTGAACAGGTATCACTAGCGGAACTTTGCGGAAAGCAACAAGTTGTCTCGTTTAATACTTTTCCATGAATTTTCATTTGGCCGAAAGAACAGAAAAATATCCTCCCCTAATTCATTTCATTAACAGCGATCTGATCGAGTAATCCTTTTCTTTACCGCCTCGAAGGGCCCGCTGTCCCTTGGCGCCGGCTATTATTGATTTCCACAAAAAGTACAACAAGATCTAAAAGAAATCCAGTTGCTTGTTTTGAGCTAGGTAAGCTTAGTTTTTCAAAGCGGATGCACCTTGAAATGGCGGGAAAAATTCGACAGCTAACCGTGACGCTGAGAAGAAAGACTACAACTCCATCTTGATATTCTAAACAAATCCTATTTTATTTCACATGAACGAACAGAGGCGTGCAATACACTACAACAGAGCATTGATTGATTGATGATGGGAATTACAATCTTGATGGTATTTAACACGAAAGGAACGCCTGGTGAGAAAACAACTTGTCTCTACTCACAGAGTCACTTTTTGCATCCGCTCGGACGAGGTCTTGCCGTCAGATTGCCATTAATCCAGCCATTATTCATCGTTAACGAGCTTCACTGAGCTGCTCCTTTCAGTTTACAACCATATAATGCCTTTGGGAAGTGTTTTCTCAAAACCATGGAAACGAAAAAAAAGTCATTTTTGATATTTCCTTGCGGAAGAAACAACGATAACGTAGTCCAAATCTCAAGCTTAACAAACACTGGGCCGTCTTAACAAACGAGAAAATCAGAGTCCAGTTTCTCTTCCACCAATAGCGAACGTTTACACAAGGGGGAACCAGGTAAGGGTGAATATTCTGTAGAAAATGACCGCCGATCTCACTAAACACAATGCCAAGGCAAACTGGAAACGTTGAAGGCGTAATTCAACCGATTATGGAGGTTTGAATAAATGTATGAGCAGCCCGATGAAAGGCTGAACTACGTGGCGAAATCTTATTCGTCGTCCGCCATTTTGAAACATTTGAAGGCGGGAACTGAGTGCGCATGCTCAGCGGTTTTTGAGACCTGTCCGTCGTAAGTCGTAACCAGGAGGGAGAATTTGGCAGACCCTATGATCATGGCCATTATGACGTCACGGCGAAAGAAGCGCGCAAATGCACAAAATTTTCGAAAATGGCGTCGTCGCCTCTCGCTGATACAACTTGTTGAGGCAGATTTCTCCGATCATTCCAGCTTCAAATGGTATTGTATTTGGATCTCAAGGAGTAACTATCATTTTTCTTTCTTGAGAGTAAGTAGATTTTAATTATGACCGAAAAATCTCGCAGAAAGTGCATTTAAAGAGTTACAGTCATCGCTCTGCGGTGGAAATATGTGGAGCAAAATTTTGACTGTTCGCCCTGTAAAATTGCGTTTTTTACGTGATCGGTAGCCTAAAGAAACGTGTAACTTGGTCACAGAATAGTTTATATGTATAGGAAAACATTTTAATTGAAGATGATTTTGAAGAGTGAGCAGTAAAAATGATCAGTCCATTTGAGTATGAAATATCTGCGATCTCGAGCTCGGAGTGTTCTTTCAGAAAACTAAAACCTTTCCACATTTTCTACAACAGGCCTAGCAAACAGAAATATTATCCACAATGACGGAAATGAGAATTTTCACAAACAAGAACTTAACTTTAATTATTTAAATAAGACTTAAAGCCTACTTACTGCACAACGGTGGTTAAAATGCAGACAGAGGATAAAAATGAAGACTGCAGACTTTTTTAGAATATTGTATTCCCATTTCCTTTATAGAGAGTTTAGTTCTCCTGTTAGCCTGAAGTATACGGCTCAGATTAGCCAGTGTATGGTTAGCTCGATCTCTCTATAAATTAAAATGGGAATATATTCTTAAAAAGCCTGCAGTCTACATTTTACCCATGGTTTGCAGTCTAGTCTTGTAAGACTTTTCTTTAAACATAATGACATACAAGGCCCTCTCTCCTCTGCATAGGCCTCTCTTGTGCTGCTTTGACCTTAGGCTGGTAGTCTTAAGAGTATATTCAATTTCCCTTAGGGAGCCTCTACGGAGGGGAGAGTACAAGGCCCCATTTATATGGTCTTGGGTACTGGAGACAACACTATCAGACCCTTCTGAGGCAACTTTATCAAGTGTTCATATGAAATGAAGTTGTCCCTCCAGGATTACTTAAGCCTTTTTTCATATTCTAATGCTCAGTTGTCCTTCTTCCTTTGGCTTCCTTTCAGTCATTTGATCACTGTGGGGTTTTGTGGGTTAATTTTGATTTCTTCATACCATGAGTTGTCCCAGGTAGGCCAGTATTTTGACAAAAACAGGTTATCAGGCCTACCAGGGTTACCCTGGTTATGTTGCTAAGGGTGACTTGTGTTTCTCTTTCTCAACAAAATGGTGTGAAAGTTAACTCATCTAGGGTCACTGGGGGGAGGGCTTTCTTTGTTACCTATGACCAAATAAGGGGCCTCACTGTCGGCTGTAATCATGTATGCTTATATAACAAAACTTGAGTTCCAAACTCTGGTCACCTTGAGTTCCTGTTGCTGATCTTATGATGTTTACAAAATTGGCACAACTGGATCAACAATTTAGGAATTTGAAGTTTGATTTATTTTAATTCCTAAACAACATTGTAACTTTTGTTTATGTCAGGATCCAAAAATGCTTTATGCAGAGTGTTTGTTGTAGTTTGTTTGACATGCTTCAGTAATTTTATTTTTCCTTTGTGCAGGTGAGGGTGCTGAAAAAAATTCTTTATGTGAAAATCTGAAGACCTCAATTCAATACATTGATACTGGAAATGAGCTATATAATGTTTTATAAATTATGATATTAGCTCCATGTACATTACTGCATTGTATCTGCTTGGACGGGACTTAAAAGGTGGATGGGGTTGGATCATTTAATTGGGAGAATTAGTTTTTTTAATGGTAAATACATATTGAGTTCCTGGTGCTAGATCTCATTAGGAAATCAATCTTTTAGTTTACATTTTGTGTTGAAAAGAGTTAGGGGCGAAATAAAAACCAAGGAGGGAAGGGAGGTCACGTCAACATTTACTTCAATTTTCAACTGGTGAATATTAAGGGGAGTTTTATTTGATCGTAGGTTACCATCTTCCACTACCTTTGCAAGACCATCCAAGCAGGCCTGTTTTCTGGCCATATGAAGCTATCTATTTATTGTCAATGTACTGTCAATTAAACATTTAAAACCCAATCTTGTGTGGTTTTTTTTTTTGTTATTTGTGGAAAATGTACGCTTATCACTTGCATGATGCATTCTCTTGAAGCCAAAAATAAAGTCATCAATGTAAAAAGCAACAGGGAACCTGGGATGGATGGAGCTGGGGAGAAATCAGGCTTGGGGTTCATGTTTAAAAGTACAACCTCTGTGACACTCTTCTCTACAATATTTCTTTGTAGGTCAGTTTAAACTTAATGTAAAATAACTGTTGAAGCTTTCTTTATTTACATACGATTTACTGTGATGAAAATTAAAAGCATAAAGTATAAAGAAAAGAATTGATTATCATTTCAAACTTAGAGGCAGTAAAGCTTTCACGGTGTCTCAAGACAGATACTATTAGAAAACAAGGGGTTTGGTTACAATAAGAGATCACCTTTGTCACAACCTTCCTTAGTGTACTGAACTCTTTGTTTTGGCGATAAGTCATTTTGGCTCAACAGGTTTCTCCTGGATAAGTTAACTCTTATTGCCAATGGCTTAGCATAAGAAGTGTCCCAGTTCATATTTTCTTTCCTCTTCAATTCACTTGCTGCTTGGAACCAGATTCTCTATTTTTTAGTTCTTTCCATGTAACATCCTACACAGTTTTCTTTTACAGTCTATACAGGTTTAAGTGAACTCACTGAGAAATTAACAATAAAAATTAGAACCCAAACCAACAGTCTCGGATGCCTTTCTTGTCAGAAGTTCTGAAGAAGCTGCGAGACAAGAAACAGCTTTGCACTGCATGCGGACGCCCGAGGAAACAGATCCTGCTCCGATCTCATATTTGACGAACATTTTCACATGAAATGAAGCACCTTGCTCTTAAGGTCTCGTCCATGTTATTCTGAATATCATCTGTTTCATCTAGGTCTCCCATACAATGATTTTGTATCATTTTACCATCTAAAATATCCACACGTCTGCTCAGAAGCTTGCGTCAGTTGGTTGGCCTCGCAGAAGAAAATGTTATCTTCGACGGTTTTGCGGATAATTTAGGGCAGAAAAATAATTCTTTGGTGCATTATTTACTTTCCAACTCAGCATATGACTTGATAGCTTAAATATCTTTGTAAGGGAACATTTTCCATCGAATACTTTCTCATATTTCGAGGGTTTCGAGTATTGATCAGCAGGTCCTCCACGCTATCGTCTACAGAATAATGGGTTTAAACCCACTGATCATTTTTATGCATATGTTAAATGATTCGTTTTCATCACCATTCAAACGTTTTAAACCATATCAAGATCATATTTTTGTGTTCGTGTTGTTCATCGTTGGGTTCTCCAGATATCGCCCATGAAACGAGCACAAAGTTTCACTTTAAAATCACATTTTCAATTAAGCGATCTCGAAATTTTGCGTATTTTTGATCCTTTTGGCATCTAGTTTTTGAAAACCAAAGTATTTTTGGACAAAATATTAACAGGTTATCTTATTCCTGTGGTCTGTTGATCGCTTTCTTTCAAATTCTTTGAGCAATCATCGGATGAAAAACTTTTCTGGTGTCATTATTTTAGCGGCCATTGAAACTTCACGGGCCGGCTTACGAGTGACGTCATAATGGCCAAGATCATCGAGCGCGCAATCGCATGGCTACGCAAGCGAAGTTCACCTCTCCCTCCTGGTTATTTAAAATGGTTGCCCCCAGAGCTCTCGTTTTCCGACCGCTGGTCAAGGGGAACGAAGACTCTGGGAACGAGATTGGTATCACAGACGGACGACAATAGCTGGTTTTCACATGACGTCACCAAAATTCAAAGTACAAAACTATTGATCTTTCTGAGATTTTACTTAAATGATGTATAAGAGCAGCTGAAAACTAATATTCATACAAATTTTCACTCCGAATGGGTTCTTGGTTTTGTGATACACTACGCTTGAATTGCTAAGCTTTTGCGTGACGCGGCATTTACATGACGGCCTAGAGAGCTATCATGATGGTTAAAAAAGTGACTTATTTCGGGGAATTTGGCTGTCTGAACAGTTCATGTCTTAGAAAAAGTATTATTTTAATGTTTTAGAGTTCCTCGAGGGATAAATTCACGCTTTTGTAGCAAAACTCGGAGACAGATGTTTCTGTTGGTTTCCGACCGCCATGTTGGTGCCCATATGCATGGCGTCTCCATACAAATCTCTATAAATTTGGGTGAAAAACTTCTCCGCATATCTTGCATTAAAAAAAAATGCTGTGACCAGAATCTTGGCGAGAGGCTTTGCATATTTACCTTATTTCATTTCCCAAATTCTGGACTTTGTCTATTGAACGGTTTTGATTTTTATTTTGATCTATTTTGAATGGCGTGACACTGAAAACCAACAATTCTATAGGCCGCCACGGGCCCTCCACGTTCGATAGATCAATATTCGCACCATTCGGGACTATTCGCTATTCGCGACTATCCGCTATTCGCTATACGGGTTTTCCAGACACCCTTTGGGAATTGAGAGACAAAAGAAATTCATGTTTAGTCCGGTCTGTTAGGTCGAAAATCGTGACAAATCGCGTAAAAGCACCAAATTAGGCACAGATGTTCCTTTTGACACAAGAAACGAATTAAGAAGAAATGCCACGTGACTTGGCTTTCCGGGGGTGGGGCATGAGGCCCATAGAAATTACGCAATACTCAAACGCTGGCATGAAAGCGAGGTTGTAGCGTTTGATGTGTTTATTACGTACCAGTTTTGACGAATGCCGTTGTAAAATCACTAAACTGTATTACTCAGACTCAGTTTTGTGTTTGTGTCCATAAAAGTCATTTTCCTTGATCACGTGACATTCCCATAATGCTTTGAGTACGCTTAAGTCAAGAAGTGTTTCTGTTGTGTTTTACACATTTAATTTTTATCATCTTCCGCTAGATATCGTAAATTGTCGTTATTTGTTGCTCCATTTCTAAGGATTTGTCTTCTGGCAACCTCCAGAGCAACTACTGAGCTCAGTGCATGGTAGATTGGGCTTGAAACGTTTGCAACTATCACTTTTGCAACCTTTCTTGCATCACACTTCAGTAATTCACTGCACGCTGTAGAGGCTTCCGGAGGTACGGTCCAGCGGGGTACATACATACATACATACACACACACACACACACACACACACACACACATACATACATACATACATACATTTTAATTTCAATTTTAAAAGTAATTGAAGTCTAAGGATTTGTTTGAAATACAGCAGGACGCTTTTGTAAAACTGATAGGGTCTCCATCTATCGTTCTCCATTTTCCATCCAAAATCAGATAGGGATGGGTAAACCTGTTGCTCATCAACGGACGTCCAGATACGTGCTTGGTAAAGAGCTCTGTTAGAATGATTCAACAGGGCCTCCTAATAAACAAACAGAAATTATTTATAAATAGGCTTAACACAAGTATAATTTTAAACAAACACGCACCGCTTATTTCCATGTACTACATGAATTAAGCTCTGATTTGGCCCAAGTAGAGTAACTAGAGGTTCAAGCCCAGCATGGCTTTATGATAGGCTTTGGTCAGCTGAAAGAAATTGATAAGTGGATTCAATACCAGAAGAGGTGGGTTAGTTGAAATGTTTCTCGTCTTTTCACTAAACTGGTAAATTCTTTGCGCGTTGTCCTAACAGGTGTTAACCTATCATACACAAATTTAACCTATCATAGCAAAAACAAATAAAATTTGTGTATGATAGGTTCTTACCTCTGTTGGGGGAATGTTTTCTAGCGCCCAATCCTTTTTTGTGAATAGTTCTCGAGCAGTGTTCACATCAGTAGCAAGGCTGGTCCTGTCATAAAGTATCACCACAAAGCTCTGCAAGACATCAAACACAGGAGTGTTGATCTCAAGTGGAAGAAAGGGGCTATCATTCACGAAAAGGAAAGCCTCTGTGGCTTCACGGTACTCTTTCCTGGCCTCCCACGCAGTTTTCTTACCTTTCCCCAGGAATGCTGACGTAGTGTCGCATTCAGTAAACTCGTAAAAAATGGAAGCGTGCGGCATTTCTGCTCGCCCAAATACTCACAAATGGTGTTAACGGGAAGCAGCCGGAAATTCTTTCCCATCCCAAAGGCGACCCAAAAGCTCAATCCAGGCCAAATTAAAGACAACGTGTGGAACTGCGCAATTAGAATAACAAGAACATCTGTGTCAACAGTGCGAACTAAGACACTTCTTCCCCTCTTATCCAAAGCATCTTTAACGTGTACGAGAATCCGTTTGTCTGCTTCTTCGTGGTTACAGCTACGCATTTGGTTCTTGGGGCAAAATTGAGATGACGTTTTCACCTAAAATAAAAGATGATACAGTCAATATAATTGTTCGTGAAGACTTGATGGACATAAAAAGAAGTTTGAACGGTGTCTATATGAAAGACCTGCTCAAAAATTGGTTAGCATCTTACTTGAAGTTATGTAGACAACTTTGTCAACTGGAAAGGAAGCTGTTTGAACTTGCTTAGTTGAGGAGTCGAGCAGTTCCTTCTTGTTAGAGGAATCTTCGAGAATCGCCTGCCAGTTGTGAGGTAACCTGACATGCCCAGGCACCTTTCGTCTCACGCTTTTCCCTCTCTTCTCACGGGCAGCTTCTTTCAGACTTGCCACTTGGTATTCATCCCAAACAACGTCAATTCGAAAGTGAAGAATGATCATCGCAGTAAATTTTCCAATTTAAGCAATTGGAAAGAAGAAGCCTGAAAAAAATCAGGGCTTCGACGGGATCCGTGACCTTTGCGATACCGGTGCGATGCTCTACCAACTGAGCTATGAAGCCACACATTGGGAGCGAGGTCAATTAATTGAGTTCATATCTTCCCGTGAGGAGTGAAATGATGTGAAGTATATATGAAATAATTCATATATGAACTGCGGTTGTAGATGAAAGTGAAGAATGATCATCGCAGTAAATTTTCCAATTTAAGCAACTGGAAAGAAGAAGCCTGAACAAAATCAGGGCTTCGACGGGATCCGTGACCTTTGCGATACCGGTGCGATGCTCTACCAACTGAGCTATGAAGCCACACATTGGGAGCGAGGTCAATTAATTGAGTTCATATCTTCCCGTGAGGAGTGAAATGATGTGAAGTATATATGAAATAATTCATATATGAACTGCGGTTGTAGATGAAAGTGAAGAATGATCATCGCAGTAAATTTTCCAATTTAAGCAATTGGAAAGGAGAAGCCTGAAAAAAAAATCAGGGCTTCCCGTTGAAGCCCTGATTTTTTTTTTTTTTTAATTTTTTTTTTTTCGGGCTTCTTCTTTCCAATTGCTTAAATTGGAAAATTTACTGCGATGATCATTCTTCACTTTCAATCTACAACCGCAGTTCATATATGAATTATAATCATATATACTTCACATCAACGTCAATTCGTTTGGTACTCTTCAAGTTGTTTTCCAGGAAATGTAAGAACTTGGATTATGCAAGTTCAGAAAACGTTGCGACGGATGAAACTGGAAGCGCATGCACAATAGCTGCTCCATCAAAAGCGTTGACGTCGTAGGATGCTGGTGGTGAAGGTGGTGGTGTTTCTTTGTTGAAACATGTAATCAAATCAGACTTTTTCCCGAATCGGAGATTGCCAAACTCTGACAAAGAATGTGGATACGGCTGATTTTCATGCTTGAAGAACTCTTCAAGATCTACCTCGCGCTGTTGGCTAGCAATATATAAACGACTGAAGAGGTAACGGTCACTTGTTACCGCTGTCAATTTTAAGGACGCCTTGGAGATTTGCTTCAACTACTGGCCACCATCCATTTTCTAAACGCGACAGGACTTTCCGTTAGTCCTACAGCTCCACTTGATCCGTTCATCCTTGCGTCATTTTGCTTGTGTGCCTGGTCGATTGGGATGCTTGAAAAAGTGTTCGATGACTTAGAAATGACCCAGCATTTTCTGAGGTTTTCTTGAACGGGGCGTGGTAAGCACTTCATATCTCTTATGTGAATAGGTAGCCACGTCGCGTAATTAGAGTGATCAAAAGCAAGGGACCACGGAGCAAGGGATTCCAAGGCTTCTACGTACAGTGCGAAGTTGTTTTCACGATGTGATCATGTCCCAAAACTTGTACGTTAAGCGGGTCCTAATCATTCCATCGTGTCACTTCTGGAACTCTTCTTCGTCGTGTTGACCGTTGAGTTCCTGAAAGGCAACATGCTGCAATTTATACAAAGCTGCTACGGTTATCTGGCGGGCACGTCTGGTTTTTGTCAAATGCGCTACATTAAGGAAGGAATCTGATGTGCCACTGGATGCTATCCCTGCCTCAGTTAGTGCTGTAGTCCAGCCAGATGCAGCCCTAAAAGGTCACCACACATGGTCCACAGAACCATCGTGATGTGTAGGCCCCCCAGAATGACAACGTGAACGTTTTCTTCGTGTGTAGCAGGTAAGTTCCACTGAACTACTGAACTTTTGTGATGGCAAAAAGAGGCTGGTCAAAGACAGTGACAGGAATTTGGCCCGGGTTAAGAAATTCTATTGCCTCCTTAATCACAAACATCCCGTGTTTCATCCTGGCTAGTGTGCCAGCCTTCTCGTAAAACAATGACAACAACCCTTTGGTTCTCTGTTACAGATGCGTGATAAGCAGTCCATGAAAGACGAATACCTTTGGTAAGCTCCTCGTTAAGATATTGTTCACAGTGCTTCAACCAGTGAAACTTTTTTTCAATAGCAATAGACAGCTGATCCGTGCTTACAGTTTCCACACCTGCTTGACTTGTGACTGGCACGTTTACTTCTGATGTTACGACGGTATGGAAACACCGCTGGCTTTTTATTACCATTTATGGTTTAAAGAAGAGCCGTGCATATTTTGTATTAAGTTACAAATAATTTAAATAAAAGGAATGGCAAAGTGGCAATGGCAAAGTGGCAATGGCAAAGTGATAACCGTCTTCGCGCCAGCCAAAACCAATGAGGATCGTGTCCCTTGGCAGCTTTGCAGACTTCGCTTCCAAATGGCTGCCTGGAAGTTTGCGTGAGCCGCGTGCTTGAACAAGCAGTCAACACAAGGTGGTAACTGGGTGGAGTCGATGTTACCCTTCTTGGCGCAGAATAACCTGTACCTCAGCTCACTAATGGTATCAGCTCCTGGTTGAGAACAGTAGAGCTTACATGTCAACTCTTGAAGGCTCTGAAAAAGCATACCTGATAGTATCCATTCCATCCACAGCTGCTTGAACATTTCTTGGTAAGATGTTTTTTTGCTTGACAAGTCGTGAGGCTGTTATCTTTAGCCTTCCAGCGACGGCACTCACTGTGTCACAACCTGTGAAAGCATGCATACCAAGATTTTCTGCATCCAGTGCCTCGACACTCCTTTTTTTGGCCTGAACTATCTGCGTTGATGGTTCCGGGGAAAGTTGTGGTCCGAAATGCCTCCCCTGCACCGCTATTCCATTTAGTCTATGCGATGTTCCTTCACCCGATAACGTTTCTTCTAGGCGGTCAACGTTATCCCATGCCAAAGAAGTGCCAACATGAGGCTGGATGTGATCTGGCAATGGGATTTCACTTAGTGATGTCATTTTCGTGAGCCACAGTGCAGTGTTGATTTCTTCAAGCTAGGAATAGGCAATTCCGTGGCGGCAACGATTAAGCATTTGGATGAGTTCAACTGACGTTATCTGTCAGGGTCTTCAAAGCTTAGGGAAGAAGGATCTGTTTGGGTGGCTTGATCTTTCCTCTGCTCACTACAAACATCAGATCTTGGGCGAAGGATTTCATTAACCTCTACACTCTTGGATGACAGTTTTCATCTGGCCACTCTTTTTTTGCAGTCACTACTGTTTGCAAGAACGAACCTTACTCTCCGGGAACATTCATTGTGCTCTTAGCGAGATCTTAAGGGCGTGGAGGCTATAACACCTTGTTTTCTGTTCTTTGAATAACTTCGCGAATGTTAATAGCAGTCCGGTGTATATTTGACCTCCGAGAAGACTGGCTTGCATTGTCCTGCTTTTCCAGAAGAAGGGTTGTTATGTGTTTGGCTACATGAAGTGTGTCAAATTGGCGGGAACTATGAAGACACTGGTAGTTTCTAACAAATTTTCAAAGAGGAGGACATCGCAAATTCTGCCTGGAGATTCCATCTGGTGTGCTTCTTTGTGGATAACTTGATTTCTTCAACACCCAAAGACGTGAGATACGTACGATATAAGTAGTTCTGTCATTTCAGTCAATGTGACTATTTTCTCGTTTGCAAGAACATCCTATCTGATGTAATCGAAAAGCATTCGGTAAGCTTCTGACTCGAGATTAGCCTACTCATCCTCTAGCGATTCACCACAGCCATCGGAAGCCCCAAGGCTTAAGCTGTTACGATGTCACGCGACGCAATTGCGAGAATCCTGCTGTCCTTCTTTTTCATGGCTGATTTTCTAATTGAGTGATCTGCACGCAAATCTTTGCATTGTTCCAAGGGTTCCCGATTTCTTGTTCCCTTAAGATACGTACTCTCCTTTCACAGAATATGCAGACCTGTTCGTAAGTCGTGCTGGTGGTAGGGGACTGTCGGATCGAGGTTCTCTTAGCTGCCGTTGGTTGTTGGGCGTCAGTTCAGATTGCTGCTTTGAAATTGTTTCCAAGAGCTTTTTCACGGTAAACACGCTACGACATTTTCTGTGATAGTAAATGCTTGGGATTTCTCCTTTATTTAATGTCTCAGCAATATCAAGGTGTCTGTGTTTACGAACAGCAGCGCCTCTTTTGGTCTAACTAGTTCCGCATCATTGTCAGTACAGTGAATAATGCATGCACAACTGGACTGTTCTGAACGTGATCGCTTTTGATCAATGTTTTGTTCTTCAGGCGTGACATTTCCTCTTTTTCTGCCACCTATTCAGTAATGCAAGGTTCTACGTCAATATTAAGACTTTCAGGTTTTAAAAAGCCATTTTCAAACCGGTTTAATTTAAGCGCTGAAGTTTGTATTTACTTATTCAGGTGTTCGTTCTTCACCAAAAATGATTTTGTATAAACAACAAAAGCAGCACAAAAGACCATCCGCACTGGTCATTGTAAATTAGCTTAGTCACTATGAATGAGATCAGAACGTATTGTATGAAATGACCCTCATATCTAAGGAAAACTACTATTTAACATCATTTTCCTTTTGATGCATTTCAAACTCCATATTTTTCAAAATGTCTCATTATGTCATCTACTGCTACACTTTTCGTATAAAATGACGAATGATATATACTCGAACGCCTATTTCGAGGATCTGTAAGTTTCTTGTCAAAAATCGACACTACCAGCTTAATATTTAGTTAAATGATTTCTCTAAATGTTTATCTAGATGCTTACTGTTTATTTATCTCCTGAAAACATTTCTCGTTTCTATAAGCAACCAAACTTTGAGCACAAATTAGCCTTACACACCTGTCAAGAATGCCGCCATCTTGGATTTACCCATGATGCAATGTGAATGACACCGTTGGTTGTTTTAAAGTTTTTCGTGTAATCCTGACACAAAGTTCTACTTCTAACAACTTCGAGGAGAAATAAAAATGTTTCCTTTTTTTCAAATATCTAAAGTACTGATAAAACGTTCGTGACCATATATTTAGAGGATCTTCTTCTGAGCCTCGTTTCCATGCTGGAGCCATTTTTTTTGCAAAATTTTAAATTAACAAATCTCACACAAAGCTACTCATTAAGAAAGGTTATCATACAAATTTGAAAACAACTTATGCAGTAGTATCAGCTGATAACGCTTAGGTTTTGTCCTTAGGTTTGGTACCGACTCCTGATTTTTACATTTGGGAACAGCTTTATTAAATTTTCATTTTTTGTATCTATTTTACCTATACCAACACTTAAAACACACTGTAATCAAAACAATAAATTATTTCATAGCTCATAATGGCACGCAGCTTTGGACACACCAGAACTGAGACTTACTTACAAAAAAAATCCCATCCCTTCCCCCCCCCCCCCCCCCTCCGAGGTATATTTTGGTGGAACCCCTTCTGAAATGATTAGTTATACCAGGAGCCATAATCGGTCTCCGTCCCCGATTATGGCTCCTAGTTATACCCTAAACTACATTTGTGCCAAGTGGTGCTTTTCCGTGTCTTGTTACGATCTTCGTAATTTTCCGACCTAACAGACCGGACTAGTTGAAATACTGATACAATCGGGAGCCGTAATCTGGGACGTAGACCGTAAGTCTTGGGATCTGCGCGCACCTATGATATGTATGGGTTATTGACCAAGCTTTTTCGGTCAAGATGGCTGGATATTAGCCAAGTTCTTTTTTGTGCGTGTTTATGGACCGAGACGGAGTCGAGGTCCATAAACTCGCAAAAAAAAAAAAAAAGAACGAAGCTAATATCCAGTCATCTTGACCGGAAAAACTTGGTCAATAAAGGATTTATCATATGGCTTTCGGGGAAATTTTTCTTGTGGGACACGGCGGGTAGTCCCGCGGTTGCCCGCCCGAGTAGGCAATCACAACGCAGGATTTGATTCATCTTGCCCGCTCACGGAGCTAGCCATATAATAAGGGACAATTTTTCTATTTTTAGATCAAATTGCGCAATCCTGACGTCATATATCCGCGAATAACTGAAGGTCGAGGTAGCGGTTATCAGCCGAGGCCGAAGGTTGAGGCTGATAACCCTTACCGAGACCTTGATTATTCTGAATATCACAAAAACCGAATCTAATAATTGTTTTATTATACATTAAACCAAAAAAAGTCATGTTTTTGCCTCTTCACTGACGGCAAGCAACACAAAGCGCGCGAACTTGACATAATTACCCTTAGAAATCATGCACCGCGGTCATACATGACATGATTACCCATGACCTTGAGCGTCCTTGACATGATTATTGTACATTATTGTTATTATTGTATATATATATATATTATTCACTGTACGCTTTCGGCCAATCAGAAAAGAGACAGTAAGTTCAATGTATAAACTGTCTCTTATTAACCGAGCAGGAGGTCTGTATGGGAGAATCTTGACCGAGGTCGTGGGTACAGACCGAACGCAGTGAGGTCTGTACACACGACCGAGGTCAAGATTCTCCCCTATAGGCCGACTAAGCTCGGTTAATAAGATGTTTATTATTTGGCGCAAAAAAAAAAAGAAGTTTAATTCGTTTAATGTAACTGGTTTGTGCGTACTAACTGACATTTTGCTTGCGACGGGTGATGAGCTCAATTTAATTCTGCCAAAGTTTGGTCGTCCTCTTTACTTTTTTTTCTCATCAGGCTTTTTGGCACTTCCATAAATAAAGATTGTTAGATGATGATTTTGCATTTTAGTTTGCAACTTTTTCAATGCAAAACATTATCGGTCTAGATGCCGGTCTAGATGGGAAAGTCTAGACCGCTTTCAATATCGATTTCAGTCAATCAAATTCGTGAATTTGGTAGTTCCCAGTCCTTGTGAGATTATAATCCATCAAATATTTTCGCTCGCGCGCGACTGATCTAAACACGTCACGTGACCGAATATTCCCCAGCTAAAACTGGGGAATATCCAGGAATATTCCCCAATTTTCAAAACTGCGCACGTTGCGAAAAAAATTTGAAGAATAATAAACACAATAGCCTCCATCTTGGGCGAAAATATGCTCGGATATTTGTCCTTGGACATTACCTGTTCCTCGAAGCTCACAGTTTTCCTCGAGCTACACTCTCGGAAAACCGTTCACTTCTCGGAACAGATAATGTCCGCGGACAAATATCCGAGCATATTTTCGCGCCAAATGGGGGCTATTGTTTATATATTCTCCAATTTTCAAAACTGCGCGTGTTGCGAAAAAGATTTGAAGGGTAATAAACACAATATCAATCAATCAATCTTTATTTGTACTCATTCTTGCTAAAGGGAAAAAATTACAATTTAAATGAAAATATTAAAAGTAATAATTTGAGTACTAGCTGCCTGGAATAACCATAGGGGCTAGCGGATGAGGAAAACGCTATTTCTATGCTATGAAGGAAGTCTAAAATAGTTTAAATTATATATGAATAAAAAACATTAATATAAGAAGAGCACACAGTAGCTATGGCAACTAATAACAGTTATATATTAAACTATAAAAGAAAGACTTGAAAAGGTGACAGAAATGAACAAAATACTAATTTACAGGTAAATTGGAAAACAACACAACTGCTAATAAGAACCCAAGTAACTAATAATCTTTGACTCGATCGCTTTTTACTGATTTCTTGAAGTTTGAAATAGACAAGGTTTTCCAATTTTCACTAATTGAGTTCCATACTTTGGGGCCCTTAAATCTTATGTTGAATAATCCATAATTTGTTCTTACTTTAGGTTAAGTATAGAACATATTCGAAGCGCTACTTGTGTTATAGTTATGTCTTTTACTGACTTGAGCGAAGAAAGTATCAAACACAGATGGTAGACGTCTATTGTGAAATTTATACACAAAGACTGCAATAGTAAGAAAGACAAGGTCAGGCAGTTTAACAACATTTAAGCGTTTGAAAATTGGACTAGAATGCTCATGAAATTTAGAGAAAGTCATCACTCTCATTGCTCTCTTTTGTAAAATAAACAAAGGCTGGGTAGTTGAAGAATAAGCCTCCATTTTGCGCGAAAATATGCTCGGATATTTGTCCATGGACATTATCTATTCCTCGAAGCTCACAGTTTTCCTCGTGCTACACTCTCGGAAAACTGTTCGCTTCTCGGAACAGATAATGTCCGAGGACATATATCCTAGCATATTTTCGCGCCAAATGGAGGATATTGTTTATATAATATCTGCTTAAACATATTTAAGAACTAGAGATATTATATGAGTTCGATGTAAGTTTTCACACGAAAGTGTGGAAGTCCAATTGCCATGTTTTACTGACTGTACAAAACACGCATCGGCGGGCGCTCTTTATATTCATCGACAACAGACAACTTATTGGATTTTCACACAAACAAAACTGAGCAGCATCTACAGACATAAACGTTATTGTCACTTTGATAAAACATCAACCGTTGATTACAATTCAGGCGAAACTCAAACTTGCAATTATTATTATTTTTTTTTACTTTTCGGTCGAGATAGACTCGGGTGAAATCCTCGTAGGCGCGTGGTGAGAGGAGGGAAACTTTTAAGTCCTGAAACGCTGCTATATCCAAATATATCCAACTTGTTTTTTGCTGTGTTATGGAAAAGCTGTTAATCTTCAACATATGTGAAACTTAGAGTGGAGTAATGTGAAGCTCTTGTGAAAGAAGCAGCGGAACACAACTTGGTCAGTGATATAAAGTGGGACATAACTAAATTCGACACTGTCTTACTTCACTCAAACTGAAGCAGCTTACGACGAAAATACTCAAGTAAAATTCCACCAGACATGAACGTATTGAGTTGTGGGCCAAAAGCATCAGACATTTCGGGAATTTCGGACGCCATTTCCTCGCGCTACATCCGCAAAAATCCTCCCAGCAAGTACGCACGTGTGCCGCACGGGATAGCGCAATTTGTTCTAAAAATAAAGAAATTGTCCCATATCATAGGGACAGCCCCAATACTAAAAATGGCGTGCGCTAACGGTCTCCGTCCCCGATTATGGCTCCTGATACAACTCAATTCAGTTCACAAACATTAATTTTACAGAGGTGTCAGAAAAAAATAGAATACATATAAATATATACAAATCACATTTTTACGATAACTGCTGAAATTCTCGCGCGCTCATATGCTAATTTTCATTGTCAAAAGCGGACAGACACATGAGTTTATAATTTATGCAATGCAACAGTGAGCGAGATCAAGAGCGGTCAATTTGACAATTTGTTTTCGTAAAAAACAAATTGACGTCAGTTTTTCACGCGTCTGTCCTGTTATTGACAATGAATTTCGTTATAACATTGTCAAAGTAGTTTGCGGATCAACCATCGCCTCGTGGATCCACAGCTACTTTGACAATGTTATGATGAAATTCATGATCAATAACGGGACAGACGCATGAAAAACTGACGTCAATTTGTTAATAAAACATGATGAATAGCATTAATGAAATAATTTACACTTGTGATTGAAAATAAAGTGTTAAAGAGAGAAAGACTAGTGAGACAGTCTCAGATAGTGCAGAGTGTAATTTACGGCTCTGATACAGTAGTCACACAGATCCTCACCCACGCTGTTCTCTCCCTTGGTAGTCAACTAATATGAACGGAATATGAGCGGACAAAAAAACTTGATATGACATAATCTTAGCAGTGTATATGTTTCATGTTTGTGTTTTCTTTCAAGGCCCAAAAATACTTACAATTACCGTTTGTCGAGACGGTTTTTAAAGTCATTGCAGCAAGTGTGACAATTGTCCTATTCACGCCAACGTTTGTAACTTGATACTTTTGCTTTCCTCGCCAATGTGTGCAACAAGGTACCTTTGCTTTCACGAAAATATAAGAAAGATGTGTATTTTTTTACTCACTGCTGGAGATAAATGGAAAATAAAAGTGAAACATCTGCTGAAAAGTCGAAGAGGAACGATTTTGTTTTATTAAAAACGCAAATTTTCATTTCCTTGATAAACAAGAACTAATCTAATAGTCAAATCTAATCTAATCAAATAGTCACGTCGAGTCACGGAAGAATGCGTCTGTTGCCAGCGTCTAGCGTTGGTGTTAACAATAAACCACGTCAAACTATTAAATAAACAATCCTATCGAGTAACACAACTGAGGAGCGTTTCAACGAGAAGTATTGAAGGTAGAGACCTTTAGTGGACCGAAATTATATCCCACAATCACGTCATCGGCTGATGAAATTAATTGGCGGTTGCAGTAAGTGCCGCGGAGTCTGGTAATAAAAATGAAGTTTCTTTTATCAAAAATAGACCATTTTACAGTTGTCTGCTCAGTGACCTGGCCTTTGTATGGCAGCGAGGCTAGAGTTGACCTTGTTTTGATACAGACCTCACTGCTTTTGTTGTGTAAAACAAGTTGTTCTGATGCTAACTAGGTGCATTTACATGACAAAAGCAGTGAGGTCTGTATCAAAACAAGGTCAACTCTAGCCTCGCTGCCATACAAAGGCCAGGTCACTGAGCAGACAACTGTAAAATGGTCTATTTTACTATTTGTTGAGTTCTTTTAGTCGGTGCGTCTGGGGTATGTTATGGACGTGTCAATGGATGAGTGAGTGAGTGAGAGATGTATGTATGTCACCCCAATAAGATTGGTTCTACTATGAACAGCCAATCAAATTTCTTGTTGTAAAGGTAAATGGTATGTGAGAGGATTTGATCCCGATACAGTTCAGAATGGCGGTATTTATTCTTCAATAAAACAGGGGGAAGTATTCACATATTGGGCTCACTTCGACATTTTCTGTGGGTTAGGCTGAGGATTTTGTGGACAGGTTTGATAATCATTTCCAATTGGATAATCAGTCAAAGAAACATAGTGTTTGGCATATAACTATGAGCATGCGATGAAGGGTGAGCTTTTCCCATTAGATAAGGTTTTGAATTAAATGAGTCTTGGCCGCTCTACTACTAGGTTTAAGATGTGGATGGAAAAAATGCTGATGTGTTTTCTATGATAGGAGCAATTGTATTTTAGCGGAGCAGAATGCACTACTGCCGAAAGGTGAAGAGGTTGTGACCAGGTTCAAATCGTTTGCGTGTTGTATTGCAACCTAAATA
This sequence comes from Orbicella faveolata, assembly GCF_042242905.1. Taxonomy (NCBI): domain Eukaryota; kingdom Metazoa; phylum Cnidaria; class Anthozoa; order Scleractinia; family Merulinidae; genus Orbicella; species Orbicella faveolata. The sequence continues at coordinate 8,896,202 of NW_028301536.1, read as the reverse complement.
TTGCGGCAGAGTTCGTAATAAGTGTTCCGGGCGTGTCGTTAATTTCAGCATCCATTGATAAGTTTCACTGTGAAAAGCCAAGAGACTACGATTAATTTCGTCAACAGAACAAAAAGATATTATTCTGTGACGATTTTACAATTATAATTGAAAAAGAAAGAGTGACGTGTATGTTGCCGGTTTGTGATTTTTAATCCGGTTTGGAGGGGAGTGTGACAGTTACGTGCATACATTGTCCCTACATTGGCTTGTTTTAGAGTGCATAATTTTCAGTGTAATGGTGGCTAGTTATGAACAAGATGAGTCTTGAGTTTTGAGGCTGTTCATAAGTTAGTAGTATGCAAATGGAACGAGATATTTTTGAGTTACTTTTTTGGTAAAAAAAATAACTCTTAGTCGGCGCGTCAGGTATGTTATGGACGGGATGAGTGAGTGAGTGAGAGATGTATGTATGTCAAACCAATCAGATTGGATCTACTATAAACAGCCAATCAAATTTCTTGTTGCAAAGGTAAATGGTATGTGAGAAGATTTGATCCCGTCACAATTTAAAACGGCCATATTTGTTTTTCACAAGGGAGTAAATTTAATTAGAGCTGACGAATCGTCACCACTTGTTCCCACGAGATGTTTGCTATCTTTAGTTACAAATGGTAACTTAACACTTTTGTTTTTCATATGGGAGTAAATTCAATTAGAGCTGAAAAGTTATCGGCTATTGTTCCCAAGATATTTAACAAAAAAAAAGCTTTGATTTCTGGACGGTTTGTACGTCTCTGCAGTAGCAGTTTATTTTTATTAGATGGGCATTTTTTTATGACATTCTTTTCAGTCTGATATTTTTAAAGGTAAAAAGTATCGAAACTGCTCAAATGTTCTTTGAAGACTGCGTGGCACCAAGTTAAAGTGCAATATAATTAAATCAGACTTGCAACGTGTCAGGGAGGTTTTTCTCTCTTAATTTCTTTAAATTTTCGGTGAAGTAGTGTTGTTGTGTTGTGTTGTGTAAAAAGGGTAAACTTACGACTCGTATAAAATGCGAAAAGGTCTCTTAACGTAGGTATTTTTGAGCAAAAATTCTTCTTGGGGGTTGGAAGGGCGATGTGATCAGTGAGTGAGGGAGTTATGCATGTGCACGTGTCACACCAATCACAGTGTGGGTTTTATCAAAGAACGAATAAAAGAAAAAAAATAAGATGGTATCTACATTAATCTGGAGACGTGTCAGATTACTGTGGTTTGTTCAGTCAAACATCTTATGGCTTACTATTAAGCTATCTTACCATTACCGAAGTAACATCGTATGTACACCATACATTCCCAGTTTCTTTCCTGCTGTACACCGTAACCAAAATAACTTGTCGAATTAACCAAATCATTACTGTAAACAGCTCCATGAATGCTCCTATCTCCGAGACTTCACAAAAAAAAACTCTTGCACGCCTTGCGTGCCTATGTTTATTCTTAGTAACAAAGGTAACTTGATACTTTCGTTTTTCACAAGGAGTAAATTCAATTAGAGGTTACGAATCGTCGCTTCTAGTTCTTAGGACATGTTCTAGAGGAGACGAGACTATTTAGATTTGAAGCAGTTCTAACGTTTACAATAATAAGTGCAAGTAATGATTGTTTTGTGCTTGTTGCATGCAAATATAAAGAGATATTTTTATTTTTTAGTTAAAAAGGGTAATTTGACACCCTTGTTTTTCACAAGGGAGTAAATTCAATTAGAGCTGACGAATCGTCACCACTTGTTCCCACGAGATGTTTGCTATCTTTAGTTACAATTGGTAACTTGACACTTTTTGCAGTTGTAGCTACCATTACGCACGTTGTGCGGACCTGTGTATGACGTAACGTGTTTGCTTCACGTGTTATGAGGCATGTGGGTTGTTCTTTGAGTTGCGATCCGCCATGTTGTTGTTTTTGAAGAACATTGGACATTTGTACTTGGAACGAAACAGTCGGTAAGGGTTGCATTCGTATAATTTCGCTCTTTTGGTTCCCGTACTTAGTTAGTTCCTTTTGATGTCTGTAGAAAACCTGGACTACATGAACCTAAATCGCTAAAATTGGGCTGATCGAAATGCTTGTCGCAGTACTTTAGCTCGTGGATGTTTGGATTTACAAGTGGATTTATTAAAGTTAAACTAAAGGTTCTGAGTTTTCGACGTTTATTTACATGCAACACAATACGTAGCACCTGGGCTTCGTAACAGTTTTCGACTACTTCGTCTTAATATTGGAAATTCGGTGGAATTGTGGAACACGAACTTCGAATCGATTTGTCTTTACGGAACAGGATGTCGGAAGAGCAACCTTCGCCACAAGAAGCGAATGGAAACTTAGATACCGCAGTGGATGGTACGAGCGGCGAAACTGAAATGGAAGAAAGGAGAAGCATAAGGGTTAGACAAGCTAGTATCGTGCGAGACAGGGAAGGCGACTTAAACGAAAAAAAACTTGCTCTTCAAAAATCACGTGCCGGCCATATTGGAAATTTGACCAAGGTTCATAATGAAATTGTTCACCTCATGGAAAGTGGTGCGAGTGCTGAAGATGTGTCAAGGAAGCGTATGAAATTTGATGAAGCTTGGCGTAAATTTGTGGACGCCCACGAAAGTTATTTAGAATTACTGGATAGTCCTACGGAAGCCCCTGTTTTGGAAAAGGCACAGGCGATCTACGACGAACAGCTGAAACGAAAGCTCGACCTGGACTCCGACGTGCGATTATGGAACAAGGACAGAGAACCCGAACGAGGAGAATATCATAGTATGTTTTCTGGCGAAACGCGAGGGAGCAGACGTAGTGGGGTTTCCAGATCGAGTTTAAGGTTTTCAACGGTGTCGAGAAAGAAGGAAAAGCTGGCTCTACCACAACTCAATCTTCGGCAGCTGAAAATTAGACAACAGTTGGGTGAACAACAGCACGCAATAAGAGAAAAACAGGAAAAAGAAGAGCAGGAAATTCGAAGAAAAAGAGAGTTGCTGGAAGCTGAGATGGAGGCCGAGAGGGCAGTGGTTTCACTTCAGGTTTATGAAGAAATTGATGAATTACAAAAAAAACCCCGTTCTTGGAGTACTTGGCGCCTGCAAATGACCAATTAGCTGTACTCTTAGAAAATGCAACCATGGTAACTTCAGCTCTGTCAAATGAGACACCGGCATTCTCTGGTGGTGTTGGACAGGTAGAGTTAATTGTTCCTGTTTCTGTGGAGCCAATCACCTCTATTCCGACGTTGACTGTGACATTATCAAATTCTTTGGCTGGAAACATACCGGCCATGCCTACACCCATGGTATGGAAACCACAGCATCCGTCTTCCCATCTCATGTCAAGTAAGAGTTCTTCGCCCCTTGTTGATCCTCTGTTGCAAAAAACTGAACCCAAGCAGACATCCCCTGAGCAATGTGTTACAGAATCTTGGTCCTCTTCTTGGCAGATGCCTCGACCCTATATGCCGCAGGGTGTGAAAGTAGAAACCACAAATCAGCAGTTTGATAGCGGTGGAGAAATGGTAAAAGCACTGAGACAGGCGGTTTCCTCGCCTAAAGTTGAGTACCATCGGTTTGATGGTGATCCACAAAAGTATGTCACCTTTATACACAATTTCGAAACCTACTTGGAAAAGGATAACCCTGATGAGTCCAGGAGATTGTAGCTTCTTATACAGCACTGCACAGGAAAGGCAAGGGAGGCTACTGAGAGTTGCTCAAATCTATCCAATGATGGTTACCGAGTGGCAAAACAGACCTTACGCGAGAACTTTGGAAAACCACATGTGATAGCAGAGGCTCATGTTAAGAAGTTGTTGAATCTACCTTGTTTGAAGAATGTTGATGGTCCTTCCTTACTGGAATTTAGCAGGCACTTGGACACTGCAGATCGAACTTTGACTGGCATGGGTGCTGAATATGTGTCCGATTTGAATCACATGAACAATTTGCGAGAGCTTGCAAAGAAGTTGCCAATGTTTTTAAGAGGAAGGTGGACTGAGTGTGCTGGAAAGATTATTGGGCTCGACCGCAGACCTAAGTTTCAAGATTTTGTGACATTTGTCAAAGAAAGGGCAAAGTTAGTGGACAACGATTTCGGTCGAGACATGGTCCTTGGGTCTTTAAAGGAGACACCTGCTAGAAGAAATAGAGTGAATCAAAGTGGAAACTTTCCAGGTCTGTCATCATTTGTTGCTGGAACTGGAGCAACCAATCCGAGTGACAATGTTACAGGACCAAACTTTGTGGACGCAAGGGCAGCCTGTCTGGTTTGCTCAAAGCAGCATGACATCTGGAAGTGCAGTAAATTCAAAGGTCTCACCTATGAAGAGAAGTGGAGAGTTGTGCGTAGTGGTGGACTTTGTAATAAGTGCCTGGTAAAGGGACATATTTCTAAGGAGTGCCCGAAAGTGAATTTTAAGTGTCAAAAACCTGGCTGTGGAGGCAATCACCACACCCTTATGCACCGTCCGACTGCCAGGATTGGAAGAGACCTCAGCAGTGGAAGCAGTCAAAGAGACAATGTAAGTCAGAACGGCAACGATGGAACCAGTGTTAGTGCAGAGCAACAATTGCCACCAGTGTCTTCTTGGTCTTGTGATGTTACTGGGGCCGGTAATGGTAATGGAATCGCTGTGGCAGCTACTGGAGCTGGAGAGACAAGAGTGTGTCTCGGAATTATTCCTGTCAAGGTTCAAGGGAAGAGCAACAATCAGATCATTGAAACATACGCCCTCCTGGACAATGGCTCAGAGGTGACATTATGTCATGAACAGTTAGTTAGCAAACTTGAGTTGGACAGTGAAAGGTTGAGTTGTACGTTGACTGGAATAACTGGTTCAACGCAGATGGAGAGTCACGTTGTGAATTTGACTGTTATGTCTATGGACGAGTCCATCGTGGTAGAGTTGCCGAGTGTGAAAACAGTAGCTCAGATGCCCATATCTAGAAGTTGTATTCCCAGGAAAGGAGATCTTGCTCGTTGGCCTCATTTGCAAGGCACTGACATCCCTGCAGTAAGAGAAACAGAAGTTTTGCTGTTGATTGGTCTAAAGGAAAAACCCAGTCTTTTCCTTCCATTAGAGTTTAAAGCAGGAGGAATTGATGAGCCAATAGCCATTCGATACAGTCTGAGATGGACGGTGATTGGTCCAATGGGTGAGTGCAAAGAAGATGAACATTGCTCTGTGAACTTCCTCCAAGGTACACATGACATGAATTTGGACAGTTACCTGTTGAATGAGAATTTTTCCACTAAAGAAATTGGCCAAACAGAAGTGAAGCTCGAAACTACAATTAGGTCGGAGAGTGTCGGCAGTGAGATGCACAGGGCACCCATGGAGAAGCTGGAGCAGCAAGCTGTCGTAAATCCCCCTCTATCAAAGGAAGAACATGTTGAGTGTGACATTGACAATGAAATCCTGCAACAACTCGAACGACTTTGGAAGACTGATTTTGGAGACTCAGTGGTTGGAACGAAGGTCCCACCTTCAGTTGAAGACAAGATGGCCTTGAACAAAATGGAGGAATCCTTGCAAAGAGCTGGTAGTCATTTCCAAGTTACCCTACCGTGGCGGCCAGGATCTCCCCATCTAACAAACAATAAACCCATGGCAGAACAAAGATTACAACTTCTAAAGAAGCGGCTCCTTAAAGATGAAGATCTCCTTGCGAAGTACCAAACAACAATGCAAGAGTACATAGTTAAAGGACATGCTCGGAAAGTCCCAAAAGAAGAATTAAATTTGAAAGAACAACCGGTCTGGTGCCTTCCACATCATCCGGTGACACACCCACTGAAACCGGTAAAGGTTAGAGTAGTTTTTGATTGTGCAGCAAAGTATTGTGGAACTTCCTTGAATCAGCAATTACTGCAAGGTCCTGATTTGACAAATCCGCTGGTGGGGGTGTTGATCAGATTTCGCCAGGAACCAGTAGCGATGGCAGCCGATATAGAAGCCATGTTCCACCAAGTTTATATTGACCCTCAAGATTGTGATGCATTGAGGTTTCTTTGGTGGCCTGATGGGGACTTGCAAAGAGAACCAGAAGAATACCGCATGGTGAAACACCTCTTTGGTGCGACTTCGTCGCCTAGCTGTGCCAATTTCTGCCTACAGAAGACGGCGTCAACATACCGAGAAGAATTCGACCCTGACACGATTCAAACTGTGATGAGAAATATGTACGTTGATGACCTGATGAAATCAGTCTCTTCACCTGAAACTGCAATAAAGTTATCAACACAGTTGAGAGAGCTGCTGATGAAAGGAGGGTTTAGATTGACCAAGTGGTTAAGCAACGACCGAGATGTGCTAGTTGAGATTCCAGAGCATGAAAGAGCAAGTTCAGTGGTTAACCTAGACATAGAAGACCTACCGACTGCTTGTACCCTTGGCTTAAAATGGAATGTGGAAGCTGATAAATTTATTTGGGATGTATCAACCAAGTTTCAACACCTTGTGGAGACGAAGCCGGTGACCAGACGTGGAATTCTTTCAATTGTGAGTTCATTGTTTGATCCACTTGGATTCATTGCCCCTTACATTATGAAAGCGAAGCTACTGCTACAAGACCTCTGCCGAAAGAAATTGGGCTGGGACAGTGCAATCGCAGAACAAGATAAAGTTCAGTGGTTCCGCTGGCTTGAAGATCTTCCAAAGTTGGAAAACCTGTAAGTTGATCGATGCTTCAAACCGAAGAACTTTGCCAAGATTAAGAATGCTCAGCCGCACATTTTCTCAGATGGATCACGTGTGGGGTACGGGGCAGTAGCCTATTTACGCCTTGTTGATGTCTTTGACCGAATTCATTGCAGCTTTGTTATGGGGAAAGCTCGCTTGGCTCCCATTCATGAAATCACGATACCGAGGTTGGAGTTAACTGCTGCAGTCATATCTGTGAAGCTGAGTGAAATAATCAGAGAAGAGTTGGAGATTGAAACAGATCAAGTGAATTACAGGACTGACTCCACCACAGTGCTAAAATGCATCAACAATGACTCTAAGCGGTTCCACACCTTTGAGTCCAATCGCCTCACCGTAATTCGCAATGGCTCCTCTGTTTCAGACTGGAGGTACATCAATCGAGATGACAATCCGGCAGATGATGCATCAAAAGGGTTACGGCTTGAAGAAATGGCAAAAAACAACCGGTAGGTGAACGGCCCCACATTCCCTTGGAAAGAAGAAGACTGCTGGCCCACGATGATTGAAGTCCCACAATTGAAGGACAGTGATGCTGAAGTAAGAAAGGAGAGTAGAATCTATGTTACCACAGTTGCGCAAAATCCCTTGGATAGTTTGATCCATCACTACTCTTCCTGGTGGAAATTGAAGAGGGCATTTGCATGGCTGTTACGTTACAAGCAGTTTGTACGAAGCAAATTTTGTAAGAAGAAAGAAGATGCTGCCCCTAATGTCATCTGTTCTTCTGGAGAAACAGCACTTAGAATTGGAAACCTAATGGTAATAGAGCTTCAGAAAGCCGAAGAGGAAATAATTCGATGGGTGCAGAAGTTGTCATTCCCAGGTGCGTACAGAGCACTTGCCAATATGCTGCCTGGTTCTAATGAACGGCAGGTCAAGAGGGCCATACAGAAAGAGGGATCCTCAATTTTCAGGTTGAATCCGAAGTTGAGAAATGGTTTGTTGTCAGTTGGCGGGAGACTGGAGAATGCTCCGATAGATGAAGATTTGAAGTATCCGTTTATCCTTCCCAGTCACCATCATGTCACAGAGCTGCTTATCCAGTATCACCACAGCAAAGTGGGCCACCTCGGTCAAGAAAGCGTCCCCTCATCCCTTAGGGAAAGGTTCTGGATTGTGAAAGGACGTTCTGCACTGCGTCGCACGTTGAAGAAATGTCTCGATTGCCAGAGGAGGAATGCGCCTACTGGAGAGCAGTTCATGGCCAAGTTGCCACAAGATAGACTTACTCCATATGAACCTCCCTTCACATATGTCGGTGTGGACTATTTTGGGCCTATAGAGGTGAAGCAAGGAAGAAGTCGAGTTAAACGTTGGGGTTGCCTATTTACATGTTTAACTGTCCGTGCCGTACACGTGGAAGTCGCACATAGCCTGAATACAGACTCCATGATTAACGCACTGAGGAGATTCATTAACCTCCGAGGATGCCCTAAAGAGATTCGAAGTGACTGTGGCTCGAACTTTACCAAAGCAGATAAGGAACTAAAGGATGCCGCTGATGAGTGGAATCAGCAAAAGATTAGTGGATTTTGTGCACAAAGAGGCATCGAATGGATCTTTAACCCCCCCTGGAGCGAGCCACATGGGGGGCCCATGGGAGAGGATGATAAGGTCTGTACGCAAAATCCTGAGGGCTCTTTTGAAGGAACAGGTGGTTTGTGATGAAGTGCTGTCAACTGTACTAACAGAAGCAACTAACATCCTGAACAGTAGGCCGTTAACACGGAACAGTGATGACCCGATGGATGAAGAACCCCTTACACCGAACCATCTCTTGCAGCTGCGACCATGCGTTAGCGTGCCCCCTGGTATCTTTGTAAAGGAGGATCTGCATTGCAGACGACAGTGGAGACAAGCGCAGGACTTAGCAAATCTATTCTGGAAACGGTGGATTAAAGAATATCATCCCACTCTTCAAGAACGGAAGAAATGGAATGAACCGAAGGAAAACCTCAAAGTTGATGACCTTGTTTTACTTGCAGATGAGCACTATCCTAGAGGTCAATGGCCATTGGCGCGAGTTGTGGAGGTCTTCAAAGGCGAAGATGGATACGTGCGCTCTGCAAAGGTGATAACAAGTTGCATTGTCATGACGCGTGCAAAACGTTAAAGAGAAAGAGAAATCAAAGTGACAAGAGCTGTTCTCACGCGACCAATCACCAAGTTGTGTCGCCTTGAAATGTCAAGTCCTTAAAACATTAAGTGACGTTAGGAACATTTCTTTCAAATATGATGCATTTGACATGCCTGCTGGGTCTTATAAAGTTGCGCTTAACATGGATCGAACCTGGTCGATCACTTGGTCGTGAGTAGGCAACAATAAGTGGACACCCCACTTTAGTGGCATTCAAGCTGTGTTTTATCGATGAACAAAAGGCTGAGTTTTACCTATACGTACTATAGGACGTTTAAGTTCACAATGGTAGCTGTTTAGTATGTAAATGTACGTTCATTTAGGGGCCGGTGTAGCTACCATTGCGCACGTTGTGCGAACCTGTGTATGACGTAACGTGTTTGCTTCACGTGTTATGAAGCATGTGGGTTGTTCTTTGATTTGCGATCCGCCATGTTGTTGTTTTTGAAGAACATTGGACATTTGTACTTGGAACGGAACAGTCAGTAAGGGTTGCATTCGTATAATTTCGCTCTTTTGGTTCCCGTAATTAGTTAGTTCCTTTTGATGTCTGTAGAAAACCTGGACTGCATGAACCTAAATCGCTAAAATTGGGCTGATCGAAATGCTTGTCACAGTACTTTAGCTCGTGGATGTTTGGATTTACAAGTGGATTTATCAAAGTTAAACTAAAAGTTCTGAGTTTTCGACGTTTATTTACATGCAACACAATACGTAGCACCTGGGCTTCGTAACAGCAGTGTGTATGTTTCAAGGTTGTATTTTCATTCAAGGTCCAAAAATTACGTACAAATTAATTACTACTGGTGTTTTACGTTGATTTTCGTTCATTTTAAATTCAATAATACGTTGAAGCAGCAAACGTGACAATTTAGCTCTTCACGCCAACTTTGTAACTTGATACTTTTGGTTTCCTCGCAAAGGCATGTAATATGAAACCCTTGTTTTCTCCAACACACAGAAGATGTGCTTGTTTTTTTGGAGATAAATGAAAGAACGTTAAATATCTGATGTAGTGATGAAGAAACGGAACAGAAACGATGTTGTTTTACTAAAAATGCAAATTTTTACCGATGAACAAGAAGCAATTTAATTATCAGATAGTCACGAAATACCACTTTCTTTTTCTGTTGCCACCTTTGTTGTTAATAATAAAACAATTCAAAATTAACACACAACGATATTGATGGCTGAGAAGCGTTTCAACGAAAAGTATTGAATATAAACAGCTCTACTTGGCCTATATGAATGAGTCTCCTCAAAGACTGATTAAATTAATTTGCGCTTTTCATTAGGTGCCACGGAGTCTGCAGCAATATTTGAGAACTTTCCTGGTTTCTTTTGTTACAAATTTACAATTTGCGGAGTATTAAAGCCACTAACTTGGAAACTTTCTGGTCTCTCTCACAGACACAATTAAGGCAAGAAATAAACAAGACGCTAAGGAGAAGCAATACATTTGAACCCTGACAAACACACTATTGTAGATTGAAAACAGCAGATGATATTTGTTGAACCGACCTGTGTGTAATTCTAAAAGCTACGCAGTCACAGTAACGTTTCACTTTTGCAATAACTAGTGAGACAATCTCAGATAGTGCAGAGCGCAATTGATAGCTCTGACACAGTAGTCCCATAAGTACTCACCCCTGCTCGGTTCACTTCCGGTTTGTGTCTACCTTGGTAGTCTGCTACGGCTTTTCCCCTTTGCAGTGTGTATGTTTCAAGGTTGTATTTTCATTCAAGGTCCAAACATTACGCACGAATTAGTTACTACTGGTGCTTTAAGTTGATTTTCGTTCATTTTAAATTCAACAATACGCTGAAGCAGCAAACGTGACAATTTAGCTCTTCACGCCAACTTTGTAACTTGATACTTTTGTTTTCCTCGCAAAGCCATGTAATATGAAACCCCTGTTTTCTCCAAAACATACGGAAGATGTCCTTGTTTTTTGGAGATAAATGAAAGAAAGTTAAATATCTGATGTAGTGATGAAGAAACGGAACAGAGACGATGTTTTACTAAAAATGCAAATTTTTACCGATGAACAAGAACTAATTTAATTATCAGATAGTCACGAAATACCACTTTCTTTTTCTGTTGCCATCTTTGTTGTTAACAATAAAACAATTCAAAATTAACACACAACGATATTGATGGCTGAGAAGCTTTTCAACGAAAAGTATTGAAGATAAACAGCGCTACTTGGCCGATATGAATGAGTCTCCTCAAAGACTGATTAAATTAATTTGAACTTTCATTAGGTGCCACGGCGTCTGCAGCAATATTTGAGCATTTTCCTGGTTTCTTTTGTTACAAATTTACAATTTGCGGAGTATTAAAGCCACTAACTTGAGAACTTTTTGGTCTCTCTTACAGACACAATTAAGGCAAGAAATAAACAAGGCGCTAAGGAGAAGCAATATATTTGAACCCTGACAAGCACACTATTGTAGATTGAAAACAGCAGATGATATTTGTTGAACCGACCTGTTTGTAATTCTAAAAGCTACGCAGCCACAGTAACGTTTCACTTTTGCAATAAAAAGGGACAATTGGCGCTACCTGAAAAATAACTGCCGTCCTTGGTCACATGACACGATATATAAAATACTGCGTGTAAAGATAGTGTATAACACTAACAATGCTAGAACGCATGCGTCTTACATGTCGAGCTCTACCATAAGGAAAACCACTCAACATTTGTGCGTGATTCCGTATGCAATGTATCCTTCACCTAATATAGAAGCCACGAACCCTAACTAATCTACGCATGCGTTTAGGGCAAATTAGTTTTGTTCTAAGGAGAATGGTACCACAAGGAGAGCAAGGGGTTACCTGAAACAAATATATAGGTTTGCGATGTTCAAAGTTAAGCGACGGCGATGGAATGTGTTTTACGTAGAGTACACATGTACCTTTCCCACCCTACTCCCACTACTTCCTTGCCTCTAGACTAATTAATTAATTGAAATTAATTAATTAAACAAACATTAAAGTTTACACCTTAGCGCCATAGGGCCATAGTGCCATAGCGCCATAGCGCCTTAGTTCCTTAGCGGCAGGCAACCCCCATAACCATCCCAATAGTGTACTCTGCACTAACTAGTGAGACAATCTCAGATAGTGCAGAGCGCAATTGATAGCTCTGATACAGTAGTCCCATAAGTACTCACCCCTACTCGGTTCACTTCCGGTTTGTGTCTACCTTGGTAGTCTGCTACGGCTTTTCCCCTTTGCAGTGTGTATGTTTCAAGGTTGTATTTTCATTCAAGGTCCAAACATTACGCACAAATTAATTACTACTGGTGCTTTAAGTTGATTTTCGTTCATTTTAAATTCAACAATACGCTAAAGCAGCAAACGTGACAATTTAGCTCTTCACGCCAACTTTGTAACTTGATACTTTTGTTTTCCTCGCAAAGCCATGTAATATGAAACCCCTGTTTTCTCCAAAACATACGGAAGATGTCCTTGTTTTTTGGAGATAAATGAAAGAAAGTTAAATATCTGATGTAGTGATGAAGAAACGGAACAGAGACGATGTTTTACTAAAAATACAAATTTTTACCGATGAACAAGAACTAATTTAATTATCAGATATTCACGAAATACCACTTTCTTTTTCTGTTGCCACCTTTGTTGTTAACAATAAAACAATTCAAAATTAACACACAACGATATTGATGGCTGAGAAGCTTTTCAACGAAAAGTATTGAAGATAAACAGCGCTACTTGGCCGATATGAATGAGTCTCCTCAAAGACTGATTAAATTAATTTGCGCTTTCATTAGGTGCCACGGCGTCTGCAGCAATATTTGAGCATTTTCCTGGTTTCTTTTGTTACAAATTTACAATTTGCGGAGTATTAAAGCCACTAACTTGAGAACTTTTTGGTCTCTCTTACAGACACAATTAAGGCAAGAAATAAACAAGTCGCTGAGGAGAAGCAATATATTTGAACTCTGACAAGCACACTATTGTAGATTGAAAACAGCAGATGATATTTGTTGAACCGACCTGTTTGTAATTCTAAAAGCTACGCAGCCACAGTAACGTTTCACTTTTGCAATAAAAAGGGACAATTGGCGCTACCTGAAAAATAACTGCCGTCCTTGGTCGCATGACACGATATGTAAAATACTGCGTGTAAAGATAGTGTATAACACTAACAATGCTAGAACGCATGCGTCTTACATGTTGAGCTCTACCATAAGGAAAACCACTCAACATTTGTGCGTGATTCCGTATGCAATGTATCCTTCACCTAATATAGAAGCCACGAACCCTAACTAATCTACGCATGCGTTTAGGGCAAATTAGTTTTGTTCTAAGGAGAATGGTACCACAAGGAGAGCAAGGGGTTACCTGAAACAAATATATAGCTTTGCGATGTTCAAAGTTAAGCGACGGCGATGGAACGTGTTTTACGTAGAGTACACATGTACCTTTCCCACCCTACTCCCACTACTTCCTTGCCTCTAGACTAATTAATTAATTGAAATTAATTAATTAAACAAACATTAAAGTTTACACCTTAGCGCCATAGGGCCATAGTGCCATAGCGCCATAGCGCCTTAGTTCCTTAGCGGCAGGCAACCCCCATAACCATCCCAATAGTGCACTCTGCACTAAAAAGGGACAATTGGTGATACCTGAAAAATAACTGCCGTCTTTGGTCACATGACATGACATTTAAAATACCACGTGGAAAGATAGTGTATAACACTAACCATGTTAGAACGCATGCGTCTTACATGTTGAGTTCTACCATAAGGAAAACCACTCAACATTTGAGCGTGATTCCGTATGCAATGTATCCTCCACCTAATATAGAAGCTACGAACGCTAACTAATCTACACATGTGTGTAGAGCAAATTAGTTTTGTTCTAAAGAGAATGGTACCACAAGGAGAGCAAGGGGTTACCTGAAACAAATATATAGCTTCGCGATGTTCATACCTAACTGATGGCGATGAAACGTGTTTTGCGTAGAGTACACATGTACCTTTCCCACCCCCCTCCCCAACCACTTCCTGCCTCTAGACTAATTAATTAATTGAAATTAATTAATTAAACAAACATTAAAGTTTACGCCTTAGCGCAATAGGGCCATATTGCCATAGTGCCTTAGCGGCAGGCAGTTCCCATGACCATCCCAATAGTGCACTCTGCACTAAAAAGAAGTTTTCATTTCTAGACTGTTTTTACGTCTCTGCAGTAGGAGTTTAATAGTTTTATTTGACGACATTCATTTCAGTCCGACATTTTTGAAGGTAAAAAGTATGAAAACTGTTCAAATGTTCTTTGAAGACTGCGTGGCGTCAATGCGATTTAATTAAATCAGACTTCCAATGTGTCAGGTTTTTGAGTTATTTTTTTTTGTAAGAAAGAATACCTCTTAGTCGGCGCGTCGGGTATGTTATGGACGGGTCAATGGATGAGTGAGTGAGTGAGTGAGTATAGTATAGTATAGTATAGTATAGTATAGTATAGTATAGTATAGTATAGTATAGTATAGTATAGTATAGTATAGTATAGTATAGTATATCTTTATTGCGCCTTACTCTCCAAAGGGACGTATTGGCCTGTTTACAATAAAGGTTTAACATTAACTAGTACAAACTAACTAGTATTAACTAACTACTATTAACTACTAGTACTAGTACTAACTACTATTAACTAGTAGTGAGTGAGTGAGTGAGATAGGTATGTATGTCACACTAATCCAATTTCATGTTGTAAAGGTAAATGGTATGCGAGAAGATTTGATCCCGACACAGTTTAGAACGGCCATATTTATTCTTCTATAAAAGAGGAGGAAGTATTCATATATTGGGCTTACTTCGACATTTTCTGTGGGTTAGGCTGAGGATTTTAGTTACGAACGAGATGAGCCTTGAGGTTTGAAACAGTTCGTGAGTTCGTAGTATGCAAATGCAATGAGCTATTTTTATTTTTAGTTACAAAGGTAACTTGATACTTCTGTTTCTCACAAGGAGTAAATTCAATTAGAGGTCACGAATCGTCGCTTCTAGTTCTTAGGACATGTTTTAGAGGAGACGAGACTATTTAGATTTGAAACAGTTCTAACATTTACAATAGTAAGTGCAACTGACGATTGTTTTGTTCTTGTTGCATGTAAATATAACGAGATATTTTTATTTTTTAGTTACAAAGGGTAGTTTGACACTGTTGTTTTTCACAAGGGAGAAAATTCAATTAGAGCTGACGAATCGTCACCACTCTTTCCCACGAGATGTTTGCTATCTTTAGTTACAAATGGTAACTTAACACTTTTGTTTTTATATGGGAGTAAATTCAATTAGAGCTGACAAGTTATCGGCTATTGTTTCCAGGATATTTAACAAAAAAAAGCTTTCATTTCTGAACGGTTTGTACGTCTCTGCAGTAGCAGTTTATTTTTATTAGATGGGCATTTTATGACATTCTGTTCAGTCCGATATTTTTAAAGGAAAAAGTATCAAAACTGCTCAAATGTTCTTTGAAGACTGCGTGGCACCAAGTTAAAGTGCAATTTAATTAAATCAGACTTTCAATGTGTCAGAGAGGTTTTTTTTCTCTTTCTTCCTATTTTCGGTGAAGTAGTGTTGTGTTGCGTTGTGTAAAAAGGGTAAACTTAGGACTCGCATAAAATGCGGAAAGGTCTCTTAACTTGAGTATTTTTGAGCAAAAATTCCTCTTGGGGGTTGGAAGGGCTATGTGATCGGTGAGTGAGGAAGTTATGCATGTGCACGTGTCACACCAGTCACAGTGTGGTTTGTATCTAAGAACGAATCAAAGAAAAAAATAAAATGGTACCTACATTAATCTGGAGATGTGTCAGATTGCTGTAGTTTGTTCAGTCAAACATTTTATGGCTCACTATTTAGCTATCTTACCATTACCGATGTAACATCGTATGTACATCATAAATTCTCAGTTTCTTTCTTGCTGTACATCGGAACCAAAAAAACTTGTCAAATTAACCAAATCATTACTGTAAACAGCTCCATGAATGCTCCTATCTGCGAGACTTCGCAAAAAAATAACTCTTGCACGCCTTGCGTGCCTATGTTTTTCTTTTTTGCTCTATTTTTTGGTGAAGTAGTATTGTTTCGTTTTATCCATACTCTCTAACGAAAACTTAAAATGAATAAGACCAAGTCCTTCAGTTAGCCTGTTTCTACGTTCAATGTAAACCACTGACCATACTTTTTTTAAGCAAACTTTAATAGCTTACTATTTTCTTATCTTAACATTACTGATGTAACATCGTATATAGATTGTACATTACTAGTTTCTTACTTGCTGTACATCGTAACCAAAAATACTTGTCAAATTGACCAAATCATTACTGTAAACAGTCCCATGAATGTTCTCGAGAGACTTTTAGTTCGCAAAAACTAACTCTCGCACGCCTTGCGTGACTATGTTTTTACATGTAACTAACGCGGGAAAGTTTCGGCTGAATATGAACTTTTGGCTCTCTTTCATAAAAGAGGAAACAAACAAGCTGAGGAGAAGAAATATGTTTCCATTCTTTATCTGAACCCTGGCAAACACCTAATAGTTACAAAACAGCAGACGACATTTCTTGAATCGAGCTTGGGAAGATTCCAGAAGATACGCAGTCACAGAAGCGTTCTTTGCACTAAAAAGGGAGAACTGACGTTACCTAAAATATAGCTACTATCCGCGGCCAAAACGAGAGTGTGGTATAACTCAAAACATAAAAAAAGCGTGCATCTGAACTCAAGAACGGAGTTTATCACACTAGCAAAGCTAGAACGCATGCGTCTTACATGTTATGTTAATTGTACCAGAGGCCGCGCTCTTTTTGGTCAGAACCAAGAATAGCGACCTCTGGGATCAATCTCTGGGAAGGGCCAACACCGGAAGTCCGCGATTCACGGACTTTCCGTCACTCTGCGTATGCTCAGAGTCAAGTCTGACAAATCTGATTAGCTGAGAATACGAAACGATTACTCTGTGCATGCTTAAACAATTTTATCTTCCCGAACGCGAAATACTCAACCGAAGGCTTTATAAACACGCACTTTGGCTTTTTCAATTTCACACCCAGATTGTTTTCCAGATTGATAAGATGCTCTTTGTCGTTTGGACCAGTTACGATTAAGTCATCCAGGATACCACCAACTCCATTAACCCTTTGACGCCCAAGTAGCCATATACGGCCACTTAATGGTCGTGCTCTTTGTACCACTTGTGACGTCATCAATTTAAATATCACCAGATATTATTGATAAGCAGATGGTAGTACTGGGCTGGGCCTTTCCCTACAATGGTCACGTTTAGATATCGACGACATTCCGACATCGCAAAACGAAAAACAACGTTATCAGTTTGCAAAAACGGTGGTAAAATGGTCCTCTCTGCCTATCATTGATCAAGGTCCATTTCTAGGCTTCGCCCATAATTAACATCCAACTTTTCACGGCAGCCAGAAAACACATGCAACGCAAAAGGCAGCCAGAGTAAAAGGCCTGAGAAAAAAAGAAAGGAAAGGGGCTACAAACAAAATTGAGAACGGTTAATGGCCCTTGCCCAGAATTGAAATATTGCCCAATTTTATACCTAATCCTCGAAAAATCTCTCCTTTTGGTAAAAGAGCTTTCTTAGCAAAACGTAGGCTTACTTAGCGTTATGGCAGGCAAAAAACCTGACTAAATGGTTAAAACGGTATTTTTTGGCGAAAGTTTGGTATTCACAGGGTTAAGGCCACTCAATATAGAGTCCATTGTTTGCTGAAAAATGGCTGGACTTGCCGCCATTCCAAACGGTAGGTGCGTATAACGGAAAAGTCCCATATGAGTATTAATCGTAACATACTGCCTGGATTCTTCATCCAACAGCACTTGCTGATATGCCGAGGAAAAATCTAGTTTGGAGAAACTCTGACCACCATTCAGCTGCGTAAATAATTCCTCAGCAGTAAGCATGGGGTACTCAGGCACATCCAAAGCAGGGTTAACCTTATAATCCTTATAATCACCACAGATCCTCACGGTGCCATCCGGCTTAAGAACTGGGGCCTGTGGACAGTGTTTATCTATTCATTAATTTTTTCCCGCCGTTTCTTGGTTTTGAAAAACAATAAAATAGAACTTCAGAGTTATTGCGTTCGACGAAGTGGAACGCAAACCTATTTTTGACCTGTGGCTTTTCGGAGTTGGTTTCTCTGTGCACGGTTCTAGGCCGAAAAAGACCACATTCCTGTAAGGACACCAAAATGGCCACCCCGCTTGATTTTTGCAGGGGCATGTCACGGCCAGTAAACTGGTACTGTTTAATGTTAAGACATGTGATAAGACATGAGGCGAACATGCGAGTATGTGAGCAGGCCATGTGAGCTCGTCTTTCCGATGGATCTTTTTTTGACTTCTTTCCATTCAGTCGCCGTACGCCTCGCTGTTATGTGCTCTCAGCGTTAGATTTTGGCGAATTTAAACGCTTCGACGGCAGCATTTATCGCAATCTGAGGGAATTGTCCTTGTTTATTAACACGACTTGGCTTTGGGATTATAACCGTGGGAACAGCTACATTTTGATTGCATTTGTTGATTAGTTCCAGTCGCGACAGATAGCTCAGTCTTTATCCGGTCGAAATTTGATTGTTTGGAATCAGTGGAAAAGTACTCGGAAGGCAAGATCCATAAGACCACTTTATTCATCAGGGGAAATACTCGAATCAGTCGCGAAACGAGCACGCGACTGCAAATGCTAACTTAGAATAATGTACGTAATTTAAATATTCTATAAAACTTGAGAGACTACAGAAACTGGCAGCGTCACGCAACGTATCAACAAATCGTGACCTCTTCACTAGCATGGACTTTGACACTATGCATATCTGACTGTAAAACCTCGGTTGCTGCTGAAAAATGTTGATTTTAGCAATAGACAAAGGTTGAAAGTCAGCTAGTGAAATCATTTATTTATGATATATAATTATATATTAAAGTGAGAGCGTCGAACACACTCTCATAATCTCTGATTACTACTAGTATAACGCTTCCATGCAAACGCCTTCAAACTGTGAAAAATAAAACAACAAAACAATTATAAAGTGTATTATCGTTTGTCTCACGATGTAGTCACTTGAGATGTAGATCTACATCTCAAGTGACTACATCGTGAGACAAACGATAATACACTTTATTATTGCATCTACCACGATGAATAACAACAACCTTTTCCTCGACATTGAACAAAACAATTATATCTACCTAGGTTTCCAGAGCCAGCGGGCAGCTTCTCGCCGTGTTTCTCTCCAATTCCCCCTTTAGCTCCATAACGAGCCACTGTATTCTCGCTCGTGAGAGCCGAAATCGTTCAATGACTTCGCAGTCAGCCATATCGGCTAGAAAGGGGCGTCCTTGATAAGACCGTGAAACAAAAAAGTCCGCCCCCGGCCGCCATTTTGTTTGGTTTTGCAACATTTGTGACCTCCCGGTAACTTTACGGGAGGTCACGACCTCCCGTAAATTACCGGGCAAGTTACCGGAAAAATTAACGGGATCGAAAATAACGGGAGCTTCGAGAAACACCCGAAAAGTTTAAGGGGACTTACCGGGTGATTTACCGGGCCCGATAATGTACCGGGTCTTTCGAGAAACAGGCCCCAGGCCCCCATAAAACAGTGATGCGTACTTAGAAACCAGAGTTTCCACTTTGTCGCACGGTTCCAGGGAATTCTGCTTGATCTGCTTCCAGTCAAGTCTAAGAACGGAGAACCAATTTCGTTCCATAAGTGCTGGACCATCACCGGCAGTGACAATAACTAAAAGGCAGGCTTGTTGATCACCATACGACACCCGGACTTTGGCCTCCCCAGGAACTGGGATTTCATGCTTTGAATAACTCTTCAGTTTCACGTCAGTTTGCTGCAAAGACTTCGCTGCCAATACACCAGACCAAACATAGTTCAGAATGATCGTCACAGAGGCACCAGTATCCAGCTCCAAGTCCACTGACTTAACATCAATCAGTACTGGCACGATCAGTTCTTTACATCTTCCCTGAGAATCGACTACGGTAAACATAGGCCAGGCGGTTTTATCCAGTGGTTCGGTCATCGTCACCGTTTGTTCAATGCTATGGATTCCACCAGGTTTCCTTTTCCTCTTCTCCCTACTTTTCTTACTTTCTCCTCCCTTGGCTCTCGGTGCACGCTTCTCCGGACACTTGGTTTTGATGTGGCCCAACTTCTGGCATCCATGACACTGTGCTTTCCAATAAAAACATTTTTCCACAGAATGATTGGTTTTACCACACCTCAAACATTCGGGAAAAGTTCCCTCCACTTTCTTAACATCATGGGAGGAACGGTTGTGTCCTGGTGTACCGGTACACAGAGAGAATAACCATTGTACTCCTTTCTTTACGAACCTTTGCTTAGCTGTTGAACATTGTTGGGTCTTTTGTATTGGTTCTTGTGAACCGGTACACGAGGACAGAACCGGAGGAACCATGAAATCCTGAGGCTTCTTTTTCCGTTAACTCACTAGCACAGGCTTTCTCCACTGCGGTTTGTAATGTCAACGTCGCTTCAGCCAGTGACTTGCGTTACTGTGAACGCAAACCATAAACAAACCGGTCTCGAATGGCTTCCTCGCGATATGGGCCAAATTCGTAGGTCTCCACTAACTTTTGTAGCCTGGCGAGGTACTGCCTAACAGTTTCCGACTCTTCCTGTTCGGCTTTATGGAACTTGTATCTTTGTGCGATAATTATCGGTTTTGGATCCACATGCTGTGTCAGAGTATCCACGAATCCGTGAAATTTAATTCTTTCGGTTTCCTCGGCGCTGAAATGGACCTCAACAAAGCATACATTTTACTAAACATCAAGGTAAGTATGCTCGGTACACGCTTAGCTGTCGGCTCACTCTTATCTTCGAAGAACATTTCGAGTCGCTTCACATAATCTTTCCAATCGCTGCCCGGCGTAAACTCTTCCATACGCCCTAAACACGATGGATGTACAACGATGCTAGGCTGCGCTGATCCTCCGGTGTATCCGGCATCCTCGTCGCCAACTGTTGTGTTCTTCAAACGCGAAACGACTCCACTTTAAGAAATGACCTTTTAAAGGTTAAAATACGCAACGACTAAACTGTAATTGATAAGAAAATTACAACACGCGGTTTACAACGAAAACGAATATTAATAGATTCCATGACAGTTCTGGGTTACGTAAGTCATGACAGGTTTAAAGTTAATTAACATAACAGTCGCCATTCTTGGAACTGACCAAAAGGAGCGCGGCCTCTGGGGACGAGAATGCTAAGATATAGTCGACTTTGACGCTAACTAATCTTCCCATGCGTTTGGAGCAAATTTATTTTGTTCTTAAGAGAATAGCACCACAAGGACAGCATGAGATTTGCAAAACCAAGTATATATATTTGTCAAGTTATCAACGAAAGCAACGTAAGAATGTCTCGTTTTACGTAATGCACTAGTAAATTTGTGACAAAACAAACTTCGTTATTATTGCCGCAGACTTCGCCACACTTACTGAAACCGCCAATTAATTTCATCAGTCGATGAGGTGACTGTGGGATATAAATTCGGTCAAGTAAAGATCTCTACCTTCAATACTTCTCGTTGAAACGCTCCACAGTTGTGTTACTTGATAGCATTGTGTATTAGTTTGACGTGGTTTTATTGTTAACACCAAAGCTGGCAACAGAATAGGAACGCACTCTTCCGTGACTCGACGTGATTATTTGATAATTAGATTAGTTCTTGTTTATCGGTGAAATGAAAATTTCCGTTTTGAATAAACCAAAACCGTTCCTCTTCGACTTTTCAGCAGATATTTCACTTTTATTTTCCATTTATCTCCAGCAGTGAGTAAAAAAATACACATCTTTTAGTGCAAAGTGCACTATTGGGATGGTTTACGGGGCTGCTGTTCGGTAAGGCACTAACCACTAACGCACTAACTCACTAATTCACCAACACACTAAGGTGTAAACTTTAATGTTTGTTTAATTATTTAATTTCAATTAATAAATTAGCTTTAAAGGGAAGGGGCTTGGGTGGGGTAACAATAAAGTCCATCAGCTGAGCGCCGAAAATTTGGGTTTATGGCTCACTTGAGGGGAACAGCCGAAACATGTCTTATGTTAATCTTTGACTATTAGGCATCATAAAAATGTATGATAGCGAGGATAGAACAGTAACTTTCTCTTTGTAAATCGAATTTAGAATTTTGCCTCACATACCCTTCTTTTTTCGCCATCTTGGATTTTTGGGGAAGTCTCCAAAGTGGTTTGTATTCCTTTAATGTGAACAAATCGTGTTTCAAATGCAAATTTTAAACGTACCGGAACTACAAACATGATAGCCATTTGTTCTAGTGCTTGAATTATAAGTACATGACATCATAAGTGATGTCACAAAGCCTGATTATCGGTCAAAATATGATCATTTTGCACCTATAATCATTGCAAAAACATTGTGGGGTACAGTTCTCAAATTATTCCATGGAAAGAGGGCAAGTACATAAAATATTTGTATAAATTGCAAGTTTGCTGAGACAAAGCCCTCAAATTCATTGCCGGTTTCCTACATCCAGCCCCAGTTCCCAAACATGCGGTCTCACTAACAAAAGTGCGAAAGTGTTTCCTCTGCACCATGCATGATCTGCTCAATGTTGGATGAATGCATTGTATGCAGTTCTTAGGGTCCTAGCTTAGCCCAGGAAGCTTCTTCACGAGTATTTGGCTACTACTTCATCACAGACCTACATCCATAAGGATTTGACTCCAGTAGTATCAAAGAAGACATCAAAGCTGTAGGAAAGCTGGTGGATCAGCTCAAGGATGCTATCACCTAGCCATGGAAACAAGATGCAGCACTAACGAGCTTGTCCACGCCGTGGTATCAAAGCGAGAACAGAAGTAAGTGATGACTTATTGCAGGCAAAGCGAGCAAGGTAAAGAAGACAGTGAATGACTTTGTAACGACCATTGCTCATATAATCCCACTTCAGATTACTTAGATCCATTGAAGAAAGCCAAGCTGAAGTCTTTTAAGGATCTTTAGGCTGTGCGTAGGGTTCGCAACTAGGATGTAGTACTTCCTCCTCGTATGGATTGTGATGTATTTGCTCTGATGGCACTTGTCGGACAAATTCATCCACTCTCTTTGTCTCTTGCTAATCCTTGTGGACTCACGCGAAAAACAACTGCGCAAAGCCAAACTCTCCCAACAGCTAGAGTGATTCATCACAGTTACCGAGAAATACCCCGAGAACGCAACCAGTGGTGGTGGTCTTGCAGAAGTTGAATATCCCGTCCCCTGGAGGGAGATTTCATGTAGTCGCTAAGAGAGTGTTTGAGTTAGTAATGAGCACCGGCAACAGGCACGTGGACGTATACGTAGTGTTCAACATGCATCGCGCGATATCGGTCAAGAATGTTGAGTGAAAGATTTTAAAGAGTGTCTACCTCTGACGGTGAACAGTACAGTAACATACTTTTTGCCTATACTTCGATAGGATACGAGTAGTCCCTCTTTCGCTTAGTCTGCAGTGCGTGACGCAAGAGAAAACGGTGAGAAAAAATGGCCGCGCGAACTCCTGTGCGCGCGAATCCTTGGGACGCCCCAAGGATTTCACAAGGCCATTTTTTCCTCGCGGTTTATTTACGGTCTATGGTCTTGCTCAACGGACTATGCAAAAGAGGGAGTACTCGTAGCCTAATACTGCGAAGTCAGGGATCAAGCTTTTCAGTGTCACCGCAAACAAGCCTTGCATTGCCAATTCCCTCGTGTCACAGTGGAAGAAAGAAGCATTCTGAGGCAGGCTAACTGACCGGATCATGTGCGTGACAACCGAAGATCAGTGCTAGAGACTAAGATGCAGTGACATGCAAACCAGTTCCTGAGATAGGGTGTAATCACGAAGAGGCTGATACGAGTATGGTTCTCCATGCTTGGTACGTGGGAGGCAGGTGCGTCATCCACTCTGACGCTGATATCGTTGTCCTATTGGTTGTTCAAAGCCAAAACGTTGGAATGTGCTACATGAAGAATGGAAGAGGTGGAAAGACCAGAATGATGAAATTTCTTTAGTTATTAACAGCTGCATTGACAAGCACTACTTCATGAAAGTCCTAATTGGCGTACACACGATCACAGGTTGACACTCTCTGGTAAGCAGTTCAGCTTCTAACTCTCCAATACAGTGAAAGGTACGTCTGAGGTACGGCGAGAATTGGAGGCGGGAAAGTCTAGCAAGACGCTTTGATGCTATGCCAGTCATCTCTATGACGTCGCGTTACAAGAGCAAATAATCAAGCAGCAATCTGGAAGGGAGCTGTCACTACAGAGAAGACAGTTGAAATGCAACGCTAGTAGCGGAGTATTTTTGACAATTTTAGAGGCGTTTGTAAAGGTGCTCAAACAGAATCTTGAGTGTTTAATAGAACTTCTCGATCGGAACTAAAACTAAGGAGAAACAGAAAAATAAAATCGTAGAAATACCTGCTAAAACAATCAGATATCCAAACACCGTCACGTTCATGATTTACCGTGTTTAGGCTTAATGAATTGTTTGTGAGTTTGAGAAGTTATAGATCCAAATTCAAGTGACAGCAGTGCCGGACAAAGGGCGTTATATGATCGGGGCGTTTCTGTACTCAAACGAGTTCTAAATTGAATTGTGAACTCAGTTACATGTATATACGTTGAGTTATGGTATATTGGTTCACGGCGTAGTGTGCTTAATTAACTTAACGTAGAAAAGGTGTTTTTCTAGTACTGTGATGTGAAGCACCTTGGTGGTAATTTAGTTATTTCAGATGGTTAAAAGAGAGGTTGAATACACAAACTAGAAAACAAAATGGCAGCCATTGTGACGTAATTTATGACGTAATCATAGCTTGAACAACCACAGACAATATTGAAATAATATCTAAGATAATTATTCCCAATATACGTCTAGGCAAAATATCGTGTGCCTCTAAGAAAAGAAACATAGCAAAATAACATTTTTCAATGTTTTTTAGCATTCCAAGATGGCGACCAAAAGGAGGGTATTGGGGGTAAATTTAAAATTCGATTTACAAAGTGAAAGTTGCCGTTCTATCCTTGCTATCATACATTTTTATAATGCTTAAGATGGCCGAACACAGTTTTCGCACGCGCTTTTGCTGATGCAATTCAGCGCGCGCACAAGGATTGCAAAAAACAAACATGCCGTCAATAGAGCGATCATTTTATTTACTCACTCTCTGTGCTATTTTTCTCTATAATTGAACGCAGTGTATTGATGGCTTTAGTCTTTTATTACAAAGGTATGTTGGAAAAGGTAACGATGCAAAGAACCCAGCAATTTTCAGCTTTTTCTGTTACCGAAAGAACCCAGTTAAACGCAGCGCATGCGTAGTAAGTCAAAAAATTGCGATTGAATGAAAAATTGCACTCTCGGAAATACGCCTATTTCTCGAGAACCACTCATTAGAACTTCACGAAATTTGGCACGAAAATACTTTACGAATTAAGTAACTGGAGTATTGAAAACAAAAATTGAACTTTAACAAAATAAATTCTAGATATTCCAGTGAACCTTCAAGAAGGAATAATTAAAGATCTCTCTGTTAAATTGTTAGTTAAGTAGTTTTAACTTGTGACTATCGTTACAAGCTTGTTACACGCATATTATAAAGAAAATCTAATGACGAGATTTTCTGCAAATAAACAAAACCGATTTTAAAGGCCTTTTTAAATGAAGTCATGTTGCCATGGCAACGGCACACACGTCAGCTTAACTATCAAAAAACCGAAGTTTGTGTTGTTAACTTGCCTGCTGCCATTTTTGGCGACCAAAGGATCAAGGGTTTGAGAGAAAATGGTGAATGAAACACAGGTATCAAAGACTGTGTTGAGCCACCTTAATAGTCAAAGATTAGGAGTATACAAGTTTCGTTTGTTCCCCTTAAGTGAGCCATATAACCACCTGAGCTGATAGACTAATAGGTACCCGTGTGCATTTCGCAAAACGCGACATGCTTACGTTGCTATATTTTACAACTTGACAAAAATATATATATGGTTTTACAAATCTCATGCTATCCTTGTGGTGCTTTTCTCTTAAGAACAAAAGAAATTTGCTCCAAATGCATGCGCAGATTATTAGTCGACTATTTCTTAGCATTCTCGTCCCCAGAGGCCGCGCTCCCTTAGGTTAGCACCAAGAATCGCGACCTCTGAGAAGGTCCAATTTTTGAGTTATTTTTTTGTAGAAAAAATACCTCTTAGTCGGCGCGTCGGGTTTGTTACGGGTCAATGGGTGAGTGAGTGAGTGAGAGATGTATGTATGTCACAAGAGGAGGAATTATTCATGTATTGGGCTTATTTCGACTGAGGCGAGGATTTTGTGGGCGGTTTTGATAAATATTTGCATTTGGATAATCAGTCAGAGAAACATAGTGTTTGGCATATAACTATGAGCATTCAATGAAGGGTGAGCTTTTCCCATTAGATAAAGTTTTCAATTAAATGAGTCTTAGCCGCTCTGCTACTAGGTTTAAGATTTGAATGATAGGAACAATTGTATTTTAGGGGAGCGGAATGCACTACTGGGAATTTGATAAGGTTACGACCAAGTTCAAATCGTTTACATGTTGTATTGAAACCTAAATATTGCTGCAGGGTTCGTAGTAAGTGTTCCGGGCGTGTAGTCAATGTCAGCATCCATTGACAAGTTTCACTGTGAAAAGCGAAGAGATTACAATTAATTTGGTCAACAGAACAAAAATATATTATTCTGTGACGATTTACAATTATAATGGTTCTTGTTTACCACTGGAATGAGAAGATGCGTTTGAGATGAAACTAAATCTTTTCTCTTCAATGTTATCAGGGTTTTCGCTTTTTCACATTAATAGCCAGCACGAATTGCAGTAGGAGAAAAAGGAAATTGTTTTCGTTCATGATAACTTTAGTGAGGTATATGAAGTCTTGGGCGTTTTATTGTATTAAACACAAGGACTTTGGTAATTGAAAACTAAAGACTGACGTGTATGTTGCCGGTTTGTGATTTTTAGTCCGGTTTGGAGCGGAGTGTGACAGTTAGATACATACATTGGGTTGTTTTAGAGTGCATAATGTTCAGTGTAATGGTGGCTAGTTATGAACGAGATGAGTCTTGAGTTTTGAAGCAGTTCATGAGTTAGTAGCATGCAAACGGCACAAGATATTTTTATTTTTAGTTACAAAGGCTAACTTGATACTTTTGTTTTTCACAAGGAGTAAATTCAATTAGAGCTGACGAATCGTCACCACTTGTTCCCATGAAATGTTTGAACAAACAAAACAAGATATTGCTATTTTTAGTTACAAATGGTAACTTAACACTTGTTTTTGCGTTATTTTTTTGGTAAAAAAAATACCTCTTAGTCGGCGCGTCGGGTATGTTATGGACGGGTCAATGGATGAGTGAGTGAGTGAGTGAGTGAGTGAGTGAGAGATGTATGTATGTCACACCAATCAGATTGGATCTACTATAAACAGCCAATCAAATTTCTTGTTGCAAAGGTAAATGTTATACGAGAGGATTTGATCCCGACACAATTTAGAACGGCCATATTTATTCTTCTATAAAAGAGGAGGAAGTATTCATATGTTGGGCTTACTTCGACATTTTCTAGACTGTTTTTACGTCTCTGCAGTAGGAGTTTAATAGTTTTATTTGATGACATTCATTTCAGTCCGACATTTTTAAAGGTGAAAAGTATGAAAACTGTTCAAATGTTCTTTGAAGACTGCGTGGCGTCAATGCGATTTAATTAAAACAGACTTCCAATGTGTCAGAGAGGTTTTTGAGTTATTTTTTTTGTAAAAAAGAATACCTCTTAGTCGGCGCGTCGGGTATGTTATGGACGGGTCAATGGATGAGTGAGTGAGTGAGATATGTATGTATGTCACACCAAGCAGATTGGATCTGCTATAAACAGCCAATCAAATTTCTTGTTGTAAAGGTAAATGGTATGCGAGAAGATTTGATCCCGACACAGTTTAGAACGGCCATATTTATTCTTCTATAAAAGAGGAGGAAGTATTCATATGTTGGGCTTACTTCGACATTTTCTATGGGTTAGGCTGAGGATTTTATGAACGAGATGAGCCTTGAGGTTTGAAACAGTTCGTGAGTTCGTAGTATGCAAATGCAATGAGCTATTTTTATTTTAAGCTACAAAGGTAACTTGATACTTTTGTTTTTCACAAGGAGTAAATTCAATTAGAGGTCACGAATCGTCGCTTCTAGCTCTTAGGGCATGTTTTAGAGGAGATCAGACTATTTAGATTTGAAACAGTTCCAACGGTTACAATAGTAAGTGCAACTGACGATTGTTTTGTTCTTGTTGCATACAAGTATAACGAGATATTTTCATTTTTTAGTTACAAAGGATAATTTGACACTGTTGTTTTTCACAAGGGAGAAAATTCAATTAGAGCTGACGAATCGTCACCACTCTTTCCCACGAGATGTTTGCCATCTTTAGTTACAAATTGTAACTTAACACTTTTGTTTTTTATATGGGAGTAAATTCAATTAGAGCTGACAAGTTATCGGCTATTGTTTCCAGGATATTAAACAAAAAAGTCTTCATTTCTGGACGGTTTTTACGGCATTTTATGACATTCTTTTCAGTCCGATATTTTTAAAGGTAAAAAGTATCAAAACTGCTCAAATGTTCTTTGAAGACTGCGTGGCACCAAGTTAAAGTGCAATTTAATTAAATCAGACTTTCAATGTGTCTGAGAGGTTTCTTTCTCTTTCTTTAAATTTTCAGTGAAGTAGTGTTGTTGTGTTGTGTTGTGTAAAAAGGGTAAACTTGCGACTCGTATAAAATGCGAAATGGTCTCTTACCTTGAGTATTTTTGAGCAAAAATTCCTTTTGGGGGTTGGAAGGGCTATGTGATCGGTGAGTGAGGGAGTTATGCATGTGCACGTGTCACACCAATCACAGTGTGAGTTTCATCAGAGAACGAATCAAAGAAAAAAATTAAGATGGTATCTACATTAATCTGGAGACGTCTCAAATTACTGTAGTTTGTTCAGTCAAATATCTTATGGCTTACTATTTAGCTATCTTACCATTACCGATGTAACATCGTATGTACATCGTGAATTCCCAGTTCCTTTCTTGCTGTACACCGCAGCCAAAAAAACTTGTCAAATTAACCAAATCATTACTGTAAACAGCTCCATGAATGCTCCTATCTCCGAGACTTCACACACACAAAAAAATAACTCTTGCTCGCCTTGCGTGCCTATGTTTTGAGCATTGGCAAAGTAATCGTTTCGTTTTCTCAGCCAATCAGATTTGTCAGACTTGACTCTGAGCATGCGCAAAATGACGGGAAGTCCGTGAATCACGGACTTCCAGTGTTGGACCTTCCAGAGGTTGGTCCTGAAGGTCGCGATTCTTGGTGCTGACCAAAAGGAGCGCGGTCTCTGGGAACGAGAATAGCATGTTATGAACGTTGGGTGCTTTTCCTTGTGGTAGAATTAACATAACATGTAAGACGCATGCGTTCTAACTTTGCTAGTGTGAAACACTCCGTTCTCGAGTTCAAATGCGGGCTTTTTTATTTTTTGAGTTATACCACACTCTCGTTTTGGCCGGGGATAGCAGCTATATTTCAAGTAACGTCAGTTCTCCTCTTTTTAGTGCAAAGAACGCTTCTGTGACTGCGTATCTTCTGGAATCTTCCCAAGCTCGATTCAAGAAATGTCGTCTTCTGTTTTATAACTATAAGGTGTTTGCCAGAGTTCAGATAAATAACGGAAACAAATTGCTGCTCCTCAGCTTGTTTGTTTCCTCTTCTGTGAAAGAGAGCCAAAAGTTCATATTCAGCCGAAACTTTCCCGCGTTAGTTACATATAAAACTAGTAAAATTTGTGACAAAAGAAACTTCATTATTGCCGCAGACTCCGCGGCCGCCAATTAATTTCATCAGCCGATGAGTTGACTGTGGGATATAATTTCGGTCACGTAAAGATCTCTACCTTCAATATTTTTCGTTGAAACGCTCCGCAGTTGTGTGACTCGATAACATTGTGTATTAAGTTTGACTTGGTTTTATTGTTAACACCAACGCTGGCAACAGAATTAGAACGCACTCTTCGGTGACTCGACGTGACTACTTGAGAATTAGATTAGTTCTTGTTTATCGGTGAAATGAAAATTTCCTTTTTGAATAAAACAAAATCGTTCCTCTTCGACTTTTCAGCAGATATTTCACTTTTATTTTCCATTTAACTCCAGCAGTGAATAAAAAAAAATACACATCTTTCTTATATTTTCTTGGAAACAAAGGTACATTGTCGCACACATTGGCAATTAAAACAAAAGTATCAAGTTACAAACGTTGGCGTGAAAAGCACAATTGACACATTTGCTGCAATGACTTTCAAAACCGTCTTGACAAACGGTAATTGGAAGTTATTTTTGGGCCTTGAAAGAAAACACAAACATGAAACATACACACTGCTAAGATTATGTCTTATCAAGTTTTTGTCCGTTCGTATTCCGCTCATAAAAGGTTGACCACTAAGGGAGAGATCGGCATGGGTGGGGACCTATGTAATTACTGTATCAGAGCCGTAAATTACACTCTGCACTATCTGAGATTGTCTCACTAGTTTAAGTTTGCAGTGATCATCAATGGTTTCTGTGTGAAGAGTGACGCCCGGAAACGAAATAAAATGAAAATGGTGAATGTCTTTTTTCAAAGGAAAGAGAAAACCTCGGTTGTTATTATCCCCCCCACCCCCCCGCTGAGAAGTGGGCCCCGCTTATCGATCACAGGCTATCTGCACAAATAGGAGAAAAAGATGGGGCAAAAAGTCTGGGCATTTTCTCTGTGCAAAGATCTTTTGGGGGAAATTTCCGAGCCCCCCACAAACAAAGATTTGGCTTTTGTGACAGTTCCCTTTTTCTTTTACGCTACGATGACACTTACGACGACGCTGCTACGACACCTTGCACATGCTCAGAAGTGAAAAACAAACTTGCGGTCACACGATCTTAAAATATCGCGAAAAAAGACAGGTAAATACAAGAGTGAAGGGTATTTGTCACATAAAAAAGCTCCTGGTGACCTGTGTGATCATGGCTTGATAGGAGTCATATAACGAGAAAAATTCAGAGATTTCCCTTTACGTGTTAACAGGTAATGCCAACATATTCAGAGAGTTGTAACTAAACAATTACTTTAAAGCCAGCAAATTCTTGGGATGAACATCTTGAAAATCTCGTTTCATCACAGCACTTATACTGGAAAAGAAACAACTTTTCGTTCAGAAATAGCTAAAACGACCTCGAGCAGACGAACACGCTCTTTCTACGTGAGAAAAGAAATCAAAACGCTAGAAATTTTCCGAACGCGATTTGCATACGTGTCGCCTGAATCGATTAGAACACATGGATGCTCTCGAATCAATATGTTGGCCATTTTTAGTGTAGAGTGCACTATTGGGATGATTTTGGGGGCTGCTGTTCGCTAAGGCTGTAACGCCATAAGGTGTAAAGTTTAATGTTTGTTTAATTGATTAATTTTAATTAATAAATTAGCCTTGCGGGAAGGGGGCTGGGTGGGGTAGGTACCCGAGTGCATTACGAAAAAGGTATCGTACTTACGTTGCTCTCCGTAGTAACATGAGAAAAATTTATATATGGTTTTGCAAATCTCATGCTATCCTTGTGGTGCCATTCTGGTAAGAACAAAAGCAATTTGCTCCAAACGCATGCGCAGATTAGTTAGCGTCAAAGTCGACTATATGTGTTAGGTGAAAGATACATTTCATACGGGACTACCCACAAACGTTGAGTGCTTTCCCTTGTGGTAGAACATAACATGTAACACACATGCGTTCTAGCATTGCTAGTGTGATAAACTCCGTTGTCGAGTTCAGATGCACGGCTTTATTCATTCTTTGAGTTATTTTTTTGTAAAAAAATACCTCTTAGTCGGCGCGTCGGGTATGTTATGGACGGGTCAATGGATGAGTGAGTGAGTGAGTGAGTGAGTGAGTGAGTGAGTGAGTGAGAGATGTATGTATGTCACACCAATCAGATTGGATCTACTGTAAACAGCCAATTAAATTTCTTGTTGTAAAAGTAAATGGTATGTGAGAAGATTTGATCCCGATAGAGTTGAGAACGGCCATATTTATTCTCCTCTAAAAGGGGAGAAAGTATTCATATATTGGGTTTACTTCGACATTTTCTGTGGGTTAGGCTGAGGATTTTATGAACGAGATGAGCCTTGAGGTTTGAAACAGTTCGTGAGTTAGTAGTATACAAATGGAACGAGATATTTTTATTTTTAGTTACAAAGGTAACTTGATACTTTCGTTTTTCACAAGGAGTAAATTCAATTAGAGGTCACGAATCGTCGCTTCTAGTTCTTAAGACATGTTTTAGAGGAGACGAAAGTATGTAGATTTGAAACAGTTCTAACATTTACAATAGTAAGTGCAGGTGACGATTGTTTTGCTCTTGTTGTATGCAAATAAAACGAGATATTTTTATTTTTTAGTTACAAAGGATAATTTGATAATTTGTTTTTCACAAGGGAGTAAATTCAATTTGAGCTGACAAGTTATCGGCTATTGTTCATGACGGGACTCGTTCACCGATGAAGGATATAATCTCGATCAAGTAGCGCTGTTTACTTTCAATACCTCTCATTGAAATGCTCCGCGGTTGTATTAATCAATGTCAGTGTGTATTTTAAATTTAAGCGGTTTTATTGTTAACGCCAAAGGTGGCAACAGAACCTGCTGTTCCGTGACAATTTGATCATAAGATTAGTCGTTCTTTATCGGTCAAAGGAAAATTTGCGTGTTAAATAAAGCAAATCGTTCCTCTTCTATTTCTTCTTCTGACATTCAACTTTCTTCCATCTATCTCCAGCTCTGAAAAGAATGCAAGCACATCTTCCGTGTGTTTTCGAGAAAACAAGAGTTTCAGGTTACATACCTTTGCGAGGAAACAAAGGTATCAACTTGCAAACGTTTGCGTGAAGAGTAACATTGTCACGTTCGCAACTTAGATGTATTATTTAATTTAAAATGGGCAAAAATCAACGTGAAACACTACAGTAAAATCTAAGAGCTGTCTTGACAAACTGTAATTAATTGTAAGCTAATTAATTGTCAAATAAAGAAAATCGTTCCTGTTATATCCTGTGCGATGTACACGAAGTAGTTGTTTGATAATATATATAGTGTGACTTACATGAAGTATGTGTTAGAATTAAACCATGTGCTTTTAGAGTGTACACATCGAGGTCGAGTGATTTTGGAGTGTTACATTGGCGACGAGGAGAAAAACAAGAGAGAATTATGACGGAACAAACAGCAGCAACAAGTGGAGCAGCACAAGCGATTCAAGTCGTCACAGAGACTAGAAACCTTCGAACACAGCCATTTATCATTCCCGACGAAGCGAACAGCGTCGGCAAAGCATGGGAAGAATGGCTGGAGGGAATTGAGCGAGAATTCCGATACTTCAGAATTACGAAGGCCGTCGATAAGAAGGATGCTATAATAATTTACGGCGGGAAAGAGATAGCTCGATTAGAAAAGAACCTACCGGATCCAGAAGTGGAAGATGTGTACCTGAAGTTGCGTACTAAGCCGAATGATCACTTCACTCCAAAGAAGAATAAGCATCATGCGAGGTAGTTATTTTTGAAAAGGCTGCGAGAGAAAGCGAAGGAATGTGAGTTTGGAGCTACATTCGACGAGAGAATTTTGGAGCACATAATTCAAACCATTGATAACAAGAAGATGATTGAGAAAGCCATTAGCAAGACGTGGGATCTAACACGATTTCTGACCGAAGCAAGCCAGACGGAGGATATTGGGCGACAAATGAAAGATATGGGAAGTGAGAATGTTTCCCGTGAGAATGTTTCTCGTGTGCATTCCGATCTGCAATACCCCAAACAACAAAGCAATGGATCCAATGAAACACAGCGGCCTGGGAAAAAGCACAAATGTCAATATTGTGGATTGTTTGGAGTCCACGAGAAAGGAAAAGATTGCCCTGCCTATGGTAAGAAATGCCGTAAATGCCACAAATTGAACCATTTCTCCTCTGTATGCAAATCTGAGAGTACTCGTAGCCACAAGTTCAAAAGACAGAAGCAAAATAAAAGGAAAAGCGGTTGGAGAATTAAGAAAACGACTGAAGATGCAGAATCCACGAGCTCGGATGATGATTTTTTCTGCCAGGCAGTGGAACACTTAAAACAGGCCAAGAAGATAAGAGTGATTGGCAAAAATGGTGATGATTATCGAACTGTTATGGTGAGATTAAATGACGTGGATGTCTTGATGGAAGCTGACAGTGGGGTGGATGTTAATATTATGGACGAACACCAGTTTAAGGCATTCAGCCACAGAACACATGACAAGGCAATCCTTGCAAACAGTAATGTCAAGTTGCGTACTCTCCAGCACAAACTCGAGGTCAAAGGAGAATTTCAAACTGGGATTCGTAATGAGACGTGTGGGAAACCGACCAAATTTGTTGTAGTGTCTGGAAGGATCCAATCACCTCCACTGATTAGCAAGGAAACACTAATAGCATTAGGAATGCTGAAGATTCAACCAGATGGCAGCTTCGCTGAGCCCAATGATCTGGCCATATCTGTGGAGAGACATAATGCTAACACTGTTAAACAGGCAGAAGGCGAACAGGATATGAAAGATTTAATCACCAACAATAGCCACTTATTTCAAGGTATTGGCAAGATAGAAGACAAGAAGAATGGTGGGGAGATCCTAAGCCGATTCCATATGAAACCCGGAGCAGTGCCGGTAGCACAGAAACCTAGGCAGGTACCATACTATCTTCAAGAGCCGCTGAAAAAGTGGTTGGACTTAGGCATTCAAGAAGATATCTTCGAGAAAGTACCTGACGATGAACCAGTTACCTGGTGCTCCCCTTTGGTGGTGCAACGGAAACCGAGATTTGCAGGGTTGCGATCGGACCAGCTGGAACCACACATGATCAGAGCGAGTGTTGACTTACCAGTCCCGAACCAGTACATGGAAAGGAGCCGGATCTCACAAGCACCAATAGTGGAAGATTTCATTCACAAGTTCCATGATTGCACTATCTGGACAAAATTGGATCTCCGACAGGGGTACCACCAGCTAGTACTACACCCAGAATCGAGATCAGTCGCTACCTTCAGTACCCCCTGGGGTAATTTTAGACCTAAAAGGCTTGTATTTGGCGCAAAGGCATCACAAGATGTATTTGATGAGGCAATGTACAGAATTTTTGGCGACATTCCCCAATGTCTTAACCAGAGGGATGACATCTTGATTGGAGCGAGCAACTGGAAGGAACACAATGAAACACTGGAGTCAGTATTTCAGAAAGCTGAAGAATATGGAATCACCTTCAACGAGCCTAAGTGTGAATTTGGCCAGAAACAAATCGCCTTCTATGGTTATCAATTTTGCCAGGGTGATTTAAGACCTACACCGGAGAAGGTACAGGCCATCCATGAGTGCAAACCCCCTCAATCGAAGGCAGAGGTAAGAAGTTTCCTTGGTATGACTGGGTATCTATCCAAATTTATACCCCGGTATGCTTCGCTCACGAAACCACTGAGAGAGCTTACTCACAAGGAGGCTAAGTTTCACTGGGGGAGAGAGGAAGGTGATGCATTTGAAGAATTGAAAGCCAACATCTCCAGCAAGGATAC
Organism: Orbicella faveolata; assembly: GCF_042242905.1. Lineage (NCBI taxonomy): Eukaryota > Metazoa > Cnidaria > Anthozoa > Scleractinia > Merulinidae > Orbicella > Orbicella faveolata. Next base: position 8,860,584 of record NW_028301536.1, on the reverse strand, counting down.
AATGGCATTCTTCAACCCCAAGCTACCAACCATGGTGAGAGTCGAAGCTAGTTACAATGAAGGTTTGTCAGCTGGCCTTTTTCAGCAATCTGCCAGGGGCTGGCAACCAGTGCATTTCATAAGTCGTACTCTGACAGATGTGGAAAAGAGGTATAGCCAGACAGAGAAGGATGCTTTATGTGTTAAATGGGCCAAGGATCGATTTTCTATCTACCTTCTTGGTGCACCCAGGTTTACGATTATTACTGCACACAAACCACTCCTGCCATTGTTTAATAAGCCAACGGCGAAGCTTACCCCCCGAATCGAGAAATGGGTGATGGGCATGCAGCATGTGGACTTTGAAATGAAATACGAGCCTGGTAAAGATGAGGCTGACCCTCTAGATTTCTTGTCAAGGCACCCATTACCAGTTGTTGGAAACAATGACACTGAGAAGATTTTGAAGGCAAGCATTGAAACGGAGCATGCAGTGGTGCTAGACAGAATTAGAGAAGAAACACATCGTGATAGAGCTTTGCAAAAACTGAGCCAAACTATCAGGAAAGGTAATTGGGAGACCAGCAAGAAGGATGCTGACCTGGCACCATTCTACCCGATTAAGGACGAAATTTACGAAGCACAAGGTCCGATATTCAGAATGGAAAGAATTGTTTTACCGATGAAGTTACAGCAGAAAGTCATCAGATCAGCCCACAAGCTGGGACATCTGGGAACTAGCAAGACGAAACAGATGCTTAGGGCTAAGTATTGGTTCCCCGGCATGAATGCGATGATTGACCAAATGATAGGTCATTGTTTTGACTGTCAAGTTACTACCAAAGATCGCAGTCAAGAACCTATCAAACCATCGGTGATCCCGAAGGAACCTTGGGAAGAGATTTCAATCGATTTCGGAGGTCCTTACCCAGACGGTCGTTACAACTTGGTGGCAATTGATCAAAGAACCCGATACCCGGAAGTAGAGGTGGTGTCCTCAACAGCAGTGAAGCCGACTAAAGAGAAGTTGAAGAAAATGTTTGCTCATCACGGTGTACCCAAACGAGTGCAGTCTGACAATGGTCTGCCATTTAATTCGAAAGAGTTTGCAACCTTTGCAAAAGAAGAGGGTTTTGATCATCATCGTGTGACACCAGAACACCCCCGAGCCAACGGCCAGGTGGAACGGTTCATGCAAGTGTTAAACAAGACGGAACAAATCGCCCATCTCCAGGGAAAGACTGGACTTGACAGGAATATGGCTGTCAGTGATATGTTGATGGCATATAGGGACACACCTCACCCTGCCACTGGGGTTACTCCATACCAAGCCATGTCGAATAGGCCTATTAGGACCAAACTTGATCACACAGTACCAAGAGAAAGAAGTGAGCAGGATGAGCTGATCGATGAGAAAGACCGAGTATATAAGGAGACGATGAGACGCGATGGCGTGAATATCAAAGAACACAACTTCTGTGTGGGAGACTATGTCCTACTTAGACAAAAGAAAGTGAATAAATGGTCGACCGCCTATGAGCCTATCTTCTACACAGTTATCAGAATTAGTGGTTCGACGATCACGGCAAGGCGAGTTACAGATGGTCGTGAGATAACCCGAGATTCAAGCCAGTTTAAATTGGCTAATGCTATCATGCATGAGGAAGGTGCCAAAGGAGGAGATAGTGAGGATTGGAGAGAAACACTACTTATGAATTCTGGTAATCCAAGCACAGTCCAGTCCAGCAGTCCAGTCCAAGCCATCCCTGAACAAAGTGATTCTGCTGAAGAGACTGTTGCAAACGGATCATCAGGGCATGCCAACCAACAGTTGGAAGAGCTTCCTACAGTTCAGACAGAAGAAGGTTCTACTTCCAGCTCTCCTACTCGCAGAGTACAGTCATCTAGGCCTAGACGAGAGCGACGTCGACCTGCTTATTTGACTGATTACGTCACGTGACATGTTTACATTAATTTTGATCAGATGCCAGAAGCATTTAGAATATGCAATTGAGTTGAACTGCAGTGTTAATTAGATAAACTTTGATATTTTTGTTATGAGCATACTAACCTACTAACCCACTAGTTTTAAACATTAATTAATCACATTAAGTCTCAAGACTTTAGTTCTGATTGATTCAAAGACTCTGGAACATTGAATTGGATTTTGCCATCCTGTGTTATTATTTTATTGTATGTGGACTGTGTAGACAACCGCAAAAAGGGGGAGATGTTATATCCTGTGCGATGTACACGAAGTAGTTGTTAGATAATATATATAGTGTGACTTACATGAAGTATGTGTTAGAATTAAACCATGTGCTTTTAGAGTGTACACATCGAGCTCGAGTGATTTTGGAGTGTTACAGTTCCTCCTAATATATGGCGTGACAGATAACTTGGCTCGTCATCATGGCTTAAACCTCTGCATTATTATAGCCAAATATTATTTATATACTGCCTCAAGAAAAGAAGAAGAGTTTTATTTAGATGCTTTCTTAGCGATGTTAACAAACAAAATTAAAATTGAGAAACATAAATCTAAGTCACAAATTAATGTGTGAGAAAGCCTCCTATTGTAGCTAACCTCTCAGTTACATGAAAGATATTAACAAATTGTAATGTAAGATATTAAAAAAATCGTAAATAATGTTAGTATTGTAAGTTTTGTTATTATCGTTAAATTGTAAGTTACGTTGACATTGTAAGTAGTAGGTAATTTTTGTATGTAATGTAATGTAAGATATTGCAATAAAAAAAAAAAAAAACCCAGGAAACTGCTCAAATATTGCTGCAGACTCCGTGGCACCTACTGAAAGCATAAATTTTATCAGTCGTTGAGGGGAATCGTTCATCGATGAAGGATATAATCTCGGTCAAGTAGCCTTGTTTACTTTCAATACCTCTCGTTGTATTGATCCATATCAGTGTGTATTTTGAATTTAAGTGGTTTTACTTTTTAACGCCAAAGGTGGAAGAGAACGTGCTGTTCCGCGACAATTTGATAATTAGATTAGTTCCTGTTTATCGGTCAAAAGAAAATTTGCGTTTTAAATAAAGCAAATCGTTCCTCTTTCATTTCTTCATCCGACATTCAACTTTCTTCCATTTATCTCCAGCTGTGAAAAGAATACTACTTCGAGAAAACAAGAGTTTTAGCTTACATACCTTTGCGAGGAAAACAAAAGTATCAAGTTACAAACGTTTTCGTGAAGAGTAAAATCGTCACGTTCGCAACTTAAATGTATTATTTAATTTAAAATGAGCAAAAAATCAACGTAAAACACTACAGTTAAATTCGAGAGCTGTCTTGACAAACGGTAATTGATTATAAGTTATTCTTGGACTGTGAATGAAAATACACACATCAAACATACCATAGTTTATAGTGGAGCAATTCAACCTCAAACGCGAAACAAAAGGCCGGCCCTTTGAAGTTTGCCGGGTTTCACAACCAGTCCCCTCCACTAACTATGAACATACACACTGCTAAGATTATGTCTCATCAAAATCCCTAGCTGACTAGCAAGGTCAGTACAAACCAAGAGTGAATAGCAGGGGTTGTGTAGGAACTGTGTCACGAGTACTACGTTAGAGCTATGCATTACACTCTGCACTATCTGAGAATGTCTCACTAGTTAATAGACGTTGTCTTTGCCGTTGTTGCCGTTGTTGCTTTAACTGCCTTTTGCTGTTTGGGCAGCGAGCGTCTGTCTGCACTTTCGACCACCTGTTTGTTCGGCTGCGTTGTATTTAGGCGTTTGTTTCCCTTGCACTCGTTTGTCTACTCATATCTCTGTCGTTCATTCAGTTGTTATTGCTTGTTTAGGGGACATCTGTCTCTTATTAAAACACCTATTAAAGTTTCGAAAGGTATTAAAACATAGCGAGAGTCGAAGCTCTTTTGTTTGAAATTCAGATTAAAATATATCAAAGAAGACATCCCCACAGCGTTGGAGTTTTTCCGTCGCTTTGAAACGAAACATCCACGCAACGTGCGAGCAACATCAGAGGAATAGCTGGGTACCATGTCTAACTAATGAGACAATCTCAGATAGTGCAGAGTGTAATTTACGGCTCTGATACAGTAGTCACATAGGTCCTCACCCATGCCGTTCTCTCCCTTGGTAGTCTACTAATATGAACGGAATATGAGCGGACAAAAACTTGATAAGACATAATCTTAGCAGTGTGTATGTTTCATGTTTGTGTTTTCTTTCAACGCCCAAAAATAACTTACAATTACCGTTTGTCAAGACTGTTTTGAAAGTCATTGCAGCGAATGTGTACACTTTTCACGCCAACGTTTGTAACTTGATACTTTTGTTTTCCTCGCCAATGTGTGCCACAAGGTACCTTTATTTCCACGAAAATGTAAGGAAGACGTGTATTTTTTTACTCACTGCTGGAGATAAATGGAAAATAAAAGTTAAATATCTGCTGAAAAGTCGAAGATTTTTTATTTTTTTCTTGTAATCCTTAAATACATCACACAAAAATAGAAAAATGTCCCCTACTATTCACCGCAAACACAAATATTTTCACTCTACTGTATAGACAGCTGAAGACAGACGCCAAAAGTTTCATTTTTGCCGTTTGCCGTTTGACGTAACGTCATGCTTAATCTCTCTAATATCAAAAAGTCACGTCGAATCACGGAATAGTGCGTTCTAATTCTGTTGCCAGCCGAGTTGGTGTAAACAATAAAACCACATCAAAGTAATACACAATGCTATCGAGTCATAGCATTGAGGAGCGTTTCAACGAGAAGTATTGAAGGTAGAGATCTTTACTTCACCGAAATTATATCCCACATAGGTGAGCAAGTCACCTCATCGACTGATGAAATTAATTGGTTTCAGTAAGTACCACGGAGTCTGCGGCAATAAGAACGAAGTTTCTTTTGTCACAAATTTACTTGTTTTACATGTAACTAACGCGGGAAAGTTTCGGCTGAATATGAACTTTGTGCTCTCTTTCATAGAAGAGGAAACAAACAAGCTGCTAAGGAGAAGCAATATGTTCCCATTCTCTATTTCAACCCTGGCAAACACGCAATACTTATGAAACAGCAGACGACATTTCTTGAATCGAGCTAGGGAAGATTGCAGAAGATACGCACTCACAGTAGCGTTGTTTGCACTAAAAAAGGACAACTGACGTTACCTGAAATATAACTGCTATCCCCAGCCAAAACAAGAGTGTGATATCACTCATTTACAAAAAATAAAAAAAGCGTGCATCTGAACTCGAGAACGGAGTTTATCACACTAGCAATGCTAGAACGCATGCGTCTTACATGTTATGTTCTACCACAAGGGAAGGCACTCAACGTTCGTAGGTAGTCCCGTATGAAATGTATCTTTCATCTAACATATAGCCGACTTTGACGCTAACTAATCTGCGCATGCGTTTGGAGCAAATTGCTTTTGTTCTTAAGAGAATGGCACCACAAGGATAGCATGAGATTTGCAAAACCATATATATATATTTTTGTCGTGTTATTACGGAAAGCAACGTAATTTTGATAGGTTTTGCGTAATGCACTCGGTACCTACCCCGCCCAACTCCCCTTTCCGCAAGGCTAATTGATTAATTGAAATTA